>NW_026735743.1:0-102882 GCF_949786415.1 Peromyscus eremicus | reverse complement strand
TTGTCAGTTTCCTAAGCAGAGTTGAACTAGATATGGCCCGGATGTAGGAATCACAGTTCTTTTGTTCTGAGCAAGCTCTCTGTTCGGACCCCATAGGAAACACAGTAGAGTAGAAGAGTGCTATTTTCTCGAAAGCAGAGTGTGTTTCTTGTAAGGCGAGCTAGCGTTTGTTTTCCAGTCCTAAATGGAGTTGAATCCCATGCAGTTTCTGTTCCTACGAGCAAGAGTTGTTTTCTGGTAAGAAGAGTCACTATTGTGCTCCCATTGCTGTACACAGTGCAAATAGCACTCGCGTCTGTTGCCATCAAATACAGTGTATTGGACTGAAGAGGATCTACTGTTCTTGTCAGTTTCCTAAGCAGAGTTGAACTAGATATGGCCCGTGTGTATAGGAAGCACAGTTCTTTTGTTCTGAGCAAGCTCTCTGTTCTGGCACTATAGGAAACACAGTAGAGTAGAAGAGTGCTCTTTTCTCAAAAGCACAGTGTGTTTCTTGTAAGGCGAGCTAGCGTTTGTTTACCAGTCCTAAATGGAGTTGAATCCCATGCAGTTTCTGGTCCTACGACCAAGAGTTGTTTTCTGGTAAGAAGAGTCACTATTGCGCTCCCATTGTCATACACAGGGCAAATAGCACTGGCGTCTGTTCCCAGCATGTACAGTGTATTGGACTGAAGAGGAGCTACTGTTCTTGTCAGGTTCCTAAGCAGAGTTGAACTAGATATGACCCGTGTGTGTAGGAAGCACATTTCTTTTGTTCTGAGCAAGCTCTCTGTTTTGGCCCTACAGGAAACACAGTAGAGTAAAAGAGTGCTATTTTCTCAAAAGCAGAGTGTGTTTCTTGTAAGGAGAGCTAGTGTTTGGTTCCCAGTCCTAAATGGAGTTGAATCACATGCAGTTTCTGGTCCTACGAGCAAGAGTTGTTTTCTGGTAAGAAGAGTCACTATTGCGCTCCCATTGACATACACAGGGCAAATAGCACTGGCGTCTGTTCCCAGCAAGTACAGTGTATTGGACTGAAGAGGAGCTACAGTTCTTGTCATTTTCCTAAGCAGAGTAGAACTAGATATGGTCCGTGTGTGTAGGAAGCACAGTTCTTTTGTTCTGAGCAAGCTAACTGTTCGGATCCCATAGGAAACACAGTAGAGTAGAAGAGTGCTCTTTTCTCAAAAGCAGAGTGTGTTTCTTGTAAGGCAAGCTAGCGTTTTTTCCCAGTCCTAAGTGGAGTTGAATCATATGCAGTTTCTGGTCCTAAGAGCAAGAGTTGTTTTCTGGTAAGAAAAGTCCATTTTGCGTTCCATTTGCCATACACAGTGCAAATAGCACTTGCGTCTGTTCTCAGCAATTACAGTGTATTGGACTGAAGAGAGGCTACTGTTCTTTTCAGTTTCCTAACCAGAATTGAACTAGATATGGCCTGTGTGTGTAGGAAGCACAGTTCTTTTGTTCTGAGCAAGCTCACTGTTCTGGCCCTATAGGAAACACAGTAGAGTAGAAGAGTGCTCTTTTCTCAAAAGAAGAGTGTGTTTCTTGTAAGGCGAGCATGGGTTTGTTTCCCAGTCCTAAATGGAGTTGAATCAAATGCAGTTTTTCGTCCTACAAGCAAGAGTTGTTTTCTGGTAAGAAGAGTCACTATTGCGCTCCCTTTGCCATACACAGTGCAAATAGCACTCGCGTCTGTTCCCAGCAAGTACAGTGTATTGGACTGAAGAGTAGCTACTGTTCTTGTCACTTTCCTAAGCAGAGTTGAACTAGATATGGCCGGTGTGTGTAGGAAGCACGGTTCTTTTGTTCTGAGCAAGCTCACTGTTAGGACTCCATAGAAAACACAGTAGAGTAGAAGTGTGCCCTTTTCTCAAAGCAGAGCGTGTTTCTAGTAAGGCAAGCTAGCGTTTGTTTCCAGTCCTAAGTGGAGTTGAATCACATGCAGTTTCTGGTCCTAAGAGCAAGAGTTGTTTTCTGATAAGAAGAGTCACTATTGTGCTCCCTTTGCCATACACAGTGCAAATAGCACTCGCGTCTGTTCCCAGCAAGTAGAGTGTATTGGACTGAAGAAAGGATACTGTTCTTGTCAGTTTCCTAAGCAGAGTTGAACTAGATATGGCCCGTGTGTGTAGGAAGCACAGTTCTTTTGTTCTGAGCAAGCTCACTGTTCGGACACCATAGGAAACACAGAAGAGTAGAATAGTGCTCTTTCCTCAAAAGCAGATTTTGTTTCTTTTAACGCGAGCTAGCGTTTGTTTTCCAGTCCTAAATGGACTTGAATCACATGCAGTTTTTGGTTTTACACGCAAGAGTTGCTTTCAAGTTTGGAAAGACACTATTGCGCTCCCATTGCCATACACAGTGCAAATATCACTCGCATCTGTTCCCAGCAAGTATAGTGTATTGGACTGAAGAGGAGCTACTTCTCTTGTCAGTTTCCTAAGCAGAGTTGTACTAGATATGGCCCGGATGTAGGAAGCACAGTTCTTTTGTTCTGAGCAAGCTCTCTGTTCGGACCCCATAGGAAACACAGTAGAGTAGAAGAGTGCTCTTTTCTCAAAAGCACAGTGTGTTTCTTGTAAGGCGAGCTAGCGTTTGTTTCCCAGTCCTAAATGGAGTTGAATCCCATGCAGTTTCTGGTCCTACGAGCAAGAGTTTTTTTCTGGTAAGAAGAGTCACTATTGTGCTCCCATTGCTGTACACAGTGCAAATAGCACTCGCGTCTGTTGCCAGCAAATACAGTGTATTGGACTGAAGAGGAGCTACTGTTCTTGTCAGTTTCCTAAGCAGAGTTGAACTAGATATGACCCGTGTGTGTAGGAAGCACATTTCTTTTGTTCTGAGCAAGCTCTCTGTTTTGGCCCTACAGGAAACACAGTAGAGTAAAAGAGTGCTCTTTTCTCAAAAGCAGAGTGTGTTTCTTGTAAGGAGAGCTAGTGTTTGGTTCCCAGTCCTAAATGGAGTTGAATCACATGCAGTTTCTGGTCCTACGAGCAAGAGTTGTTTTCTGGTAAGAAGAGTCACTATTGTGCTCCCATTGTCATACACAGGGCAAATAGCACTGGCATCTGTTCCCAGCATGTACAGTGTATTGGACTGAAGAGGATCTACTGTTCTTGTAAGTTTCCTAAGCAGAATTGAACTAGATATGGCCATATTTGTAGGAATCACAGTGCTTTTGTTCTGAGCAAACTCACTGTTCTGGCCCTATAGGAAACACAGTAGAGTAGAAGAGTGCTCTTTTCTCAAAAGCAGAGTGTGTTTCTTGTAAGGCGAGCTAGCGTTTGTTTCCCAGTCCTAAATGGAGTTGAATCACATGAATTTTTTGGTCCTATGTGCAATAGTTGTTTTCTGGTAAGGAAAGTCACTATTGCGCTCCCATTGCCATACACAGTGCAAATAGCACTCGCGTCTGTTCCCAGCAAGTACAGTGTATTGGACTGAAGCAGAGCTACTGTTCTTGTCAGTTTCCTAAGCAGAGTAGAACTAGATATGGCCCGTGTGTGTAGGAAGCACAGTTCTTTTGTTCTGTGCAAGCTCAATGTTCGGACCCCATAGGAACCACAGTAGAGTAGAAGACTGCTCTTTTCTCAAAAGCAGAGTGTGTTTCTTGTAAGGCAAGCTACCGTTTGTTTCCCAGTCCTAAATGGAGTTGAATCACATGCAGTTTTTGGTCCTACGAGCAAGAGTTGTTTTCTGGTAAGGAAAGTCACTATTGTGCTCCCATTGCCATACACAGTGCAAATAGCACTCGCGTCTGTTCCCAGCAAGTACAGTGTATTGGACTGAAGCGGAGCTACTGTTCTTGTCAGTTTCCTAAGCAGAGTTGAACTAGATATGGCCCCTGTGTGTAGGAAGCACAGTTCTTTTGTTCTGAGCAAGCTCACTGTTAGGACCCTATAGGAAATACAGTAGAGTAGAAGAGTGCTCTTTTCTCAAAAGCAGAGTGTGTTTCTTGTAATTCGAGCTAGTGTTTGTTTCCCAGTCCTAAATGGAGTTGAATCACATGCAGTTTTTGGTCCTATGAGCAAGAGTTGTTTTCTGGTAAGGAAAGTCATTATTGCGCTCGCATTGCCATACACAGTGCAAATAGCACTGGTGTCTGTTCCCAGCAAGTACAGTGTATTGGACTGAAGCAGAGCTACTGTTCTTGTCAGTTTCCTAAGCAGAGTTGAACTAGATATTGCCCCTGTGTGTAGGAAGCACAGTTCTTTTGTTCTGAGCAAGCTCACAATTCAGACCCCATAGGAAACACAGTAGAGTAGAAGAGTGCTCTTTTCTCAAAAGCAGAGGGTGTTTCTTGTAAAGTGAGCTAACATTTGTTTCCCAGTCCTAAATGGAGTTGAATCACATGCAGTTTCTTGTCCTAAGAGCAAGAGTTGTTTTCTGGTAAGAAGAGTCACTATTGTGCTCCCATTGTCATTCACAGGGCAAATAACACTGGCGTCTGTTCCCAGCATGTACACTGTATTGGACTGAAGAAGATCTACTGTTCTTTTCAGTTTCCTAAGCATAATTGAACTAGATATGGCCATATTTGTATGAAGAACATTTCTTTTGTTCTGAGCAAGCTCACTGTTCTGGCCCTATAGGAAACACAGTAGAGTAGAAGAGTACTCTTTTTTCAAAAGCAGAGTGTGTTTCTTGTAAGGCGAGCTAGCGTTTGTTTCCCAGTCCTAAATGGAGTTGAATTACATGCAGTTTTTGGTCCTATGAGCAAGAGATGTTTTCTGGTAAGGAAAGTCACTCTTGCGCTCCCATTGCCATACACAGTGCAAATAGCACTCGCATCTGTTCCCAGCAAGTACAGTGTATTGGACTGAAGCGGAGCTACTGTTCTTGTCAGTTTGCTAAGCAGAGTTGAACTAGATATGGCCCCTGTGTGTAGGAAGCACAGTTCTTTTGTTCTATGCAAGCTCACTGTTCGGACCAAATAGGAAATAAAGTAGAGTAGAAGAGTGCTCTTTTCTCAAAAGCAGAGTGTGTTTCTAGTAAGGCGAGCTAGTGTTTGTTTCCCAGTCAGAAATTGAGTTGAATCCCATGCAGTTTCTGGTCCTACGAGCCAGATGTGTTTTCTGGTAAGAAGAGTCACTATTGCGCTCCCTTTGCCATACACAGTACAAATAGCACTCGCGTCTGTTCCCAACAAGTACAGTGTATTGGACTGAAGAGGAGCTACTGTTCTTGTCAGTTTCCTAAGCAGAGTTGAACTAGATATGGCCCATATGTGTAGGAAGCACAGTTCTTTTGTTCTGAGCAAGCTCACTGTTCGGACCCCATAGGAAACACAGTAGAGTAGAAGAGTGCTCTTTTCTCAAAAGCAGAGTGTGTTTCTTGTAAGGCGAGCTAGCGTTTTTTTCCCAGTCATAAATGGAGTTGAATCACATGCAGTTTCTTGTCCTACGAGCAAGAGTTGTTTTCTGGTAAGAAGAGTCACTATTGAGCTCCCATTGACACATACAGGGCAAATAGCTCTGTCGTCTGTTCCCAGCATGTACAGTGTATTGGACTGAACAGGAGCTACTGTTCTTGTCAGTTTCCTAAGCAGAGTTGAACTAGATATGGCCAGTGTGTGTAGGAAGCACAGTTCTTTTGTTCTGAGCAAGCTCAATGTTCGGACCCCATATGAACCACAGTAGAATAGAAGACTGCTCTTTTCTCAAAAGCAGAGTGTGTTTCTTGTAAGGCGAGCTAGCGTTTGTTTCCCAGTCATAAATGGAGTTGAATCACATGCACTTTCTTGTCCTACGAGCAAGAGTTGTTTTCTGGTAAGAAGAGTCACTATTGCGCTCCCATTGTCATACACAGGGCAAATAGCACTGGCGTCTGTTCCCAGCAAGTACAGTGTATTGGACTGAAAAGGATCTACTGTTCTTGTCAGTTTCCTAAGCAGAATTGAGCTAGATATGGCCGTATTTGTTGGAAGCACAGTTCTTTTGTTCTGAGCAAACTCACTGTTCTGGCCCTATAGGAAACAAAGTAGAGTAGAAGAGTGCTCTTTTCTCAAAAGCAGAGTGTGTTTCTTGAATGGTGAGCTATCGTTTGTTTCCCAGTCCTAAATGGAGTTGTAATACATGCAGTTTTTGGTCCTATGAGCAAGATTTGTTTTCTGGTAAGGAAAGTCACTATTGCGCTTCCATTTCCATACACAGTGCAAATAGCACTCGCATCTGTTCCCAGCAAGTACAGTGTATTGGACTGAAGCAGAGCTACTGTTCTTGTCAGTTTCCTAAGCAGAGTTGAACTAGATATGGCCCCTGTGTGTAGGAAGCACAGTTCTTTTGTTCTGAGCAAGCTCACTGTTGGGACCACATAGGAAACACAGAAGAGTAGAAGACTGCACTTTCTCAAAAGCAGAGTGTGTTTCTTGTAAGGCGAACTAGTGTTTGTTTCCCAGTCAGAAATGGAGTTGAATCCCATGCAGTTTCTGGTCCTATGAGCAAGAGGTGTTTTCCGTTAAAAAGAGTCACTATTGCACTCCCATTGTCATAAACAGGGCAAATAGAACTGGCATCTGTTCCCAGCAAGTACAGTGTATTGGACTGAAGCGGAGCTACTGTTCTTGTCAGTTTACTAAGCAGAGTTGAACTAGATATGGCCCCTGTGTGTAGGAAGCACAGTTCTTTTGTTCTGAGCAAGCTCACTGTTCGGACCCCATAGAAAACACATTAGAGTAGAAGAGTGCTCTTTTCTCAAAAGCAGAGTGTGTTTCTTATAAGGCGAACTGGCGTTTGTTTTCCAGTCAGAAATGGAGTTGAATCCCATGAAGTTTCTGGTCCTACCAACAAGAGGTGTTTTCCGATAAGAAGAGTCACTATTGTGCTCCTATTGCCATACACAGTGCAAATAGCACTCGCGTCTCTTCCCAGCTATTACAGTGTATTGGACTGCAGAGGAGCTACCGTTCCTGTCAGTTACCTAAGCAGAGTTGAACTAGATATGGCCCGTGTGTGTAGGAAGCACAGTTCTTTTGTTCTGAGCAAGCTCACTGTTCGGACCCCATAGGAAACACAGTAGAGTAGAAGAGTGCTCTTTTCTCAAAAACAGAGTGTGTTTATTGTAAGGCGAGCTAGCATTTGTTTCCCAGTCCTAAATGGAGTTGAAACACATGCAGTTTCTTGTCCTACGAGCAAGAGTTGTTTTCTGGTAAGAAGAGTCACTATCGAGCTCCCATTGTCATACACAGGGCAAATAGCACTGGCGTCTGTTCCCAGCAAGTACAGTGTATTGGACTGAAGTGGAGCTACTGTTCTTGTCAGTTTCCTAAGCAGAGTTGAAGTAGATATGGCCCCTGTGTGTAGGAAGCACAGTTCT
The DNA here is from genome assembly GCF_949786415.1 of Peromyscus eremicus. Lineage (NCBI taxonomy): Eukaryota > Metazoa > Chordata > Mammalia > Rodentia > Cricetidae > Peromyscus > Peromyscus eremicus. Next base: position 95,586 of record NW_026735743.1, on the reverse strand, counting down.
TTTGTTCTGAGCAAGCTCACTGTTCAAACCCCATAGAAAACACACTAGTTTAGAAGATTGCTCTTTTCTCAAAAGCAGAGTGTGTTTCTTATAAGGCGAGCTAGTGTTTGTTTCCCAGTCATAAATGGAGTTGAATCCCATGCAGTTTCTGGTTAACAGCAAGAGGTGTTTTCTGATAAGAAAAGTCACTATTGCGCTCCTATTGCCATACACAGTGCAAATAGCACTCGCGTCTGTTCCCAGCAAGTACAGTGTATTGGACTGAAGCGGAGCTACTGTTCTTGTCAGTTTGCTAAGCAGAGTTGAACTAGATATGGCCCCTGTGTTTAGGAAGCACAGTTCTTTTGTTCTATGCAAGCTCACTGTTCGGACCAAATAGGAAATAAAGTAGAGTAGAAGAGTGCTCTTTTCTCAAAAGCAGAGTGTGTTTCTAGTAAGGCGAGCTAGTGTTTGTTTCCCAGTCAGAAATTGAGTTGAATCCCATGCAGTTTCTGGTCCTACGAGCCAGATGTGTTTTCTGGTAAGAAGAGTCACTATTGCGCTCCCTTTGCCATACACAGTACAAATAGCACTCGCGTCTGTTCCCAACAAGTACAGTGTATTGGACTGAAGAGGAGCTACTGTTCTTGTCAGTTTCCTAAGCAGAGTTGAACTAGATATGGCCCATATGTGTAGGAAGCACAGTTCTTTTGTTCTGAGCAAGCTCACTGTTCGGACCCCATAGGAAACACAGTAGAGTAGAAGAGTGCTCTTTTCTCAAAAGCAGAGTGTGTTTCTTGTAAGGCGAGCTAGCGTTTTTTTCCCAGTCATAAATGGAGTTGAATCACATGCAGTTTCTTGTCCTACGAGCAAGAGTTGTTTTCTGGTAAGAAGAGTCACTATTGAGCTCCCATTGACACATACAGGGCAAATAGCTCTGTCGTCTGTTCCCAGCATGTACAGTGTATTGGACTGAACAGGAGCTACTGTTCTTGTCAGTTTCCTAAGCAGAGTTGAACTAGATATGGCCAGTGTGTGTAGGAAGCACAGTTCTTTTGTTCTGAGCAAGCTCAATGTTCGGACCCCATATGAACCACAGTAGAATAGAAGACTGCTCTTTTCTCAAAAGCAGAGTGTGTTTCTTGTAAGGCGAGCTAGCGTTTGTTTCCCAGTCATAAATGGAGTTGAATCACATGCACTTTCTTGTCCTACGAGCAAGAGTTGTTTTCTGGTAAGAAGAGTCACTATTGCGCTCCCATTGTCATACACAGGGCAAATAGCACTGGCGTCTGTTCCCAGCAAGTACAGTGTATTGGACTGAAAAGGATCTACTGTTCTTGTCAGTTTCCTAAGCAGAATTGAGCTAGATATGGCCGTATTTGTTGGAAGCACAGTTCTTTTGTTCTGAGCAAACTCACTGTTCTGGCCCTATAGGAAACAAAGTAGAGTAGAAGAGTGCTCTTTTCTCAAAAGCAGAGTGTGTTTCTTGAATGGTGAGCTATCGTTTGTTTCCCAGTCCTAAATGGAGTTGTAATACATGCAGTTTTTGGTCCTATGAGCAAGATTTGTTTTCTGGTAAGGAAAGTCACTATTGCGCTTCCATTTCCATACACAGTGCAAATAGCACTCGCATCTGTTCCCAGCAAGTACAGTGTATTGGACTGAAGCAGAGCTACTGTTCTTGTCAGTTTCCTAAGCAGAGTTGAACTAGATATGGCCCCTGTGTGTAGGAAGCACAGTTCTTTTGTTCTGAGCAAGCTCACTGTTGGGACCACATAGGAAACACAGAAGAGTAGAAGACTGCACTTTCTCAAAAGCAGAGTGTGTTTCTTGTAAGGCGAACTAGTGTTTGTTTCCCAGTCAGAAATGGAGTTGAATCCCATGCAGTTTCTGGTCCTATGAGCAAGAGGTGTTTTCCGTTAAAAAGAGTCACTATTGCACTCCCATTGTCATAAACAGGGCAAATAGAACTGGCATCTGTTCCCAGCAAGTACAGTGTATTGGACTGAAGCGGAGCTACTGTTCTTGTCAGTTTACTAAGCAGAGTTGAACTAGATATGGCCCCTGTGTGTAGGAAGCACAGTTCTTTTGTTCTGAGCAAGCTCACTGTTCGGACCCCATAGAAAACACATTAGAGTAGAAGAGTGCTCTTTTCTCAAAAGCAGAGTGTGTTTCTTATAAGGCGAACTGGCGTTTGTTTTCCAGTCAGAAATGGAGTTGAATCCCATGAAGTTTCTGGTCCTACCAACAAGAGGTGTTTTCCGATAAGAAGAGTCACTATTGTGCTCCTATTGCCATACACAGTGCAAATAGCACTCGCGTCTCTTCCCAGCTATTACAGTGTATTGGACTGCAGAGGAGCTACCGTTCCTGTCAGTTACCTAAGCAGAGTTGAACTAGATATGGCCCGTGTGTGTAGGAAGCACAGTTCTTTTGTTCTGAGCAAGCTCACTGTTCGGACCCCATAGGAAACACAGTAGAGTAGAAGAGTGCTCTTTTCTCAAAAACAGAGTGTGTTTATTGTAAGGCGAGCTAGCATTTGTTTCCCAGTCCTAAATGGAGTTGAAACACATGCAGTTTCTTGTCCTACGAGCAAGAGTTGTTTTCTGGTAAGAAGAGTCACTATCGAGCTCCCATTGTCATACACAGGGCAAATAGCACTGGCGTCTGTTCCCAGCAAGTACAGTGTATTGGACTGAAGTGGAGCTACTGTTCTTGTCAGTTTCCTAAGCAGAGTTGAAGTAGATATGGCCCCTGTGTGTAGGAAGCACAGTTCTTTTGTTCTGAGCAAGCTCACTGTTCAAACCCCATAGAAAACACACTAGTTTAGAAGATTGCTCTTTTCTCAAAAGCAGAGTGTGTTTCTTATAAGGCGAGCTAGTGTTTGTTTCCCAGTCATAAATGGAGTTGAATCCCATGCAGTTTCTGGTTAACAGCAAGAGGTGTTTTCTGATAAGAAAAGTCACTATTGCGCTCCTATTGCCATACACAGTGCAAATAGCACTCGCGTCTGTTCCCATCTAGTACAGTGTATTGGACTGAAGAGGAGCTACCGTTCTTGTCAGTTTCCTAAGCAGAGTTGAACTAGATATTGTCCGTGTGTGTAGGAAGCACAGTTCTTTTGTTCTGAGCAAGCTCACTGTACGGACCCCATAGGAAACACAGTAGAGTAGAAGAGTGCTCTTTTCTCAAAAGCAGAGTGTGTTTCATGTAAGGCAAGCTAGTGTTTGTTTCCCAGTCCAAAGTGCAGTTGAATCACATCCTGTTTTACGTCCTACGAGCAAGATTTTTTTCTGATAAGAAGAGTCACTATTGCACTCCCATTGTCATACACAGGGCAAATAGCACTGGCATCTGTTCCCAGCATGTACAGTGTATTGGACTGAAGAGGATCTACTGTTCTTGTAAGTTTCCTAAGCAGAATTGAACTAGATATGGCCGTATTTGTAGGAATCACAGTGCTTTTGTTCTGAGCAAACTCACTGTTCTGGCCCTATAGGAAACACAGTAGAGTAGAAGAGTGCTCTTTTCTCAAAAGCAGAGTGTGTTTCTTGTAAGGAGAGCTAGCGTTTGTTTCCCAATCCTAAATGGAGTTGAATCACATGCAGTTTCTGGTCCTACCAGCAAGAGTTGTTTTCTGGTAAGGAAAGTCACTATTGCGCTCCCATTGCCATACACAGTGCAAATAGCACTCGCGTCTGTTCCCAGCAAGTACAGTGTATTGGACTGAAGCAGAGCTACTGTTCTTGTCAGTTTCCTAAGCAGAGTAGAACTAGATATGGCCCGTGTGTGTAGGAAGCACAGTTCTTTTGTTCTGTGCAAGCTCAATGTTCGGACCCCATAGGAACCACAGTAGAGTAGAAGACTGCTCTTTTCTCAAAAGCAGAGTGTGTTTCTTGTAAGGAAAGCTACCGTTTGTTTTCCAGTCCTAAATGGAGTTGAATCACATGCAGTTTTTGGTCCTACGAGCAAGAATTGTTTTCTGGTAAGGAAAGTCACTATTGTGCTCCCATTGCCATACACAGTGCAAATAGCACTCGCGTCTGTTCCCAGCAAGTACAGTGTATTGGACTGAAGCGGAGCTACTGTTCTTGTCAGTTTCCTAAGCAGAGTTGAACTAGATATGGCCCTTGTGTGTAGGAAGCACAGTTCTTTTGTTCTGAGCAAGCTCACTGTTCGGACCCTATAGGAAATACAGTAGAGTAGAAGAGTGCTCTTCTCTCAAAAGCAGAGTGTGTTTCTTGTAATTCGAGCTAGCGTTTGTTTCCCAGTCCTAAATGGAGTTGAATCACATGCAGTTTTTGGTCCTATGAGCAAGAGTTGTTTTCTGGTAAGGAAAGTCATTATTGCGCTCGCATTGCCATACACAGTGCAAATAGCACTGGTGTCTGTTCCCAGCAAGTACAGTGTATTGGACTGAAGCAGAGCTACTGTTCTTGTCAGTTTCCTAAGCAGAGTTGAACTAGATATTGCCCCTGTGTGTAGGAAGCACAGTTCTTTTGTTCTGAGCAAGCTCACAATTCAGACCCCATAGGAAACACAGTAGAGTAGAAGAGTGCTCTTTTCTCAAAAGCAGAGGGTGTTTCTTGTAAAGTGAGCTAACATTTGTTTCCCAGTCCTAAATGGAGTTGAATCACATGCAGTTTCTTGTCCTAAGAGCAAGAGTTGTTTTCTGGTAAGAAGAGTCACTATTGTGCTCCCATTGTCATTCACAGGGCAAATAACACTGGCGTCTGTTCCTAGCATGTACACTGTATTGGACTGAAGAAGATCTACTGTTCTTTTCAGTTTCCTAAGCATAATTGAACTAGATATGGCCATATTTGTATGAAGAACATTTCTTTTGTTCTGAGCAAGCTCACTGTTCTGGCCCTATAGGAAACACAGTAGAGTAGAAGAGTACTCTTTTCTCAAAAGCAGAGTGTGTTTCTTGTAAGGCGAGCTAGCGTTTGTTTCCCAGTCCTAAATGGAGTTGAATTACATGCAGTTTTTGGTCCTATGAGCAAGAGATGTTTTCTGGTAAGGAAAGTCACTCTTGCGCTCCCATTGCCATACACAGTGCAAATAGCACTCGCATCTGTTCCCAGCAAGTACAGTGTATTGGACTGAAGCGGAGGTACTGTTCTTGTCAGTTTGCTAAGCAGAGTTGAACTAAATATGGCCCCTGTGTGTAGGAAGCACAGTTCTTTTGTTCTATGCAAGCTCACTGTTCGGACCAAATAGGAAATAAAGTAGAGTAGAAGAGTGCTCTTTTCTCAAAAGCAGAGTGTGTTTCTAGTAAGGCGAGCTAGTGTTTGTTTCCCAGTCAGAAATTGAGTTGAATCCCATGCAGTTTCTGGTCCTACGAGCCAGATGTGTTTTCTGATAAGAAGAGTCACTATTGCGCTCCCATTGTCATACAGAGGACAAATAGCACTGGTGTCTCTTCCCTGCATGTACAGTGTATTGGACTGAAGTGGAGCTACTGTTCTTGTCAGTTTCCTAAGCAGAGTTGAACTAGATATGGCCCGTGTGTGGAGGAAGCACAGTTCTGTTGTTCTGAGCAAGCTCACTGTTCGGACCCCATACGATACACAGTAGAGTAGAAGAGTGCTCTTTTCTCAAAAGCAGAGTGTGTTTCTTGTAAGGCGAGCTAGCGTTTGTTTCCCAGTCCTAAATGGAGTTGAATCACATGCAGTTTTTGGTCCTATGAGCAAGAGTTGTTTTCTGGTAAGGAAAGTCACTCTTGAACTCCCATTGAAATACACAGTGCAAATAGCAATCGCGTCTGTTCCCAGCAAGTACAGTGTATTGGACTGAAGAGGAGCTACTGTTCTTGTCAGTTTCCTAAGCAGAGTAGAGCTAGATATGGTCCGTGTGTGTAGGAAGCACAGTTCTTTTGTTCTGAGCAAGCTAACTGTTCGGATCCCATAGGAAACACAGTAGAGTAGAAGAGTGCTCTTTTCTCAAAAGCAGAGTGTGTTTCTTGTAAGGCAAGCTAGCGTTTTTTTCCCAGTCCTAAGTGGAGTTGAATCATATGCAGTTTCTGGTCCTAAGAGCAAGAGATGTTTTCTGGTAAGAAGAGTCACTACTGTGCTCCCATTACTTTACACAGTTTAAATAGCACTCGCGTCTGTTCCCAGCAAGTACAGTGTATTGGACTGAAGAGGAGCTACTGTTCTCGTCAGTTTCCTAAGCAGAGTTGAACTAGATATGGCCCTTGTGTGTAGGAAGCACAGTACTTTTGTTCTGAGCAAGCTCACTGTTCTGGCCCTATAGTAAATACAGTAGAGTAGAAAAGTGCTCTTTTCTCAAAAGCAGAGTGTGTTTCTTGTAAGGCGAGCTAGCGTTTGTTTCCCACTCTTAAATGGAGTTGAAATACTCATGCAGTTTCTGGTCCTACGAGCAAGAGTTGTTTTCTGGTAAGAAAAGTCCATTTTGCGTTCCATTTGCCATACACAGTGCAAATAGCACTCACGTCTGTTCCATGCAATTACAGTGTATTGGACTGAAGAGAGGCTACCATTCTTTTCAGTTTCCTAACCAGAATTGAACTAGATATGGCCCGTGTGTGTAGGAAGCACAGTTCTTTTGTTCTGAGCAAGCTCACTGTTCTGGCCCTATAGGAAACACAGTAGAGTAGAAGAGTGCTCTTTTCTCAAAAGCAGAGAGTGTTTCTTGTAAGGCTAGCTAGCGTTTGTTTCCCAGTATTAAATGGAGGTGAATCAAATGCAGTATTTGGTCCTACGAGCAAGAGTTGTTTTCTGGTAAGAAGAGTCACTATTGCGCTCCCATTGCCATACACAGTACAAAAGCACTCGCATCTGTTCCCAACAAGTACAGTGTATTGGACTAAAGAGGAGCTACTGTTCTTGTCAGTTTCCTAAGGAGAGTTGAACTAGATATGGCCCTTGTGTGTAGGAAGCACAGTTCTTTTGTTCTGAGCAAGCTCACTATTCGGACCCCATAGGAAACACTGTAGAGTAGAAGAGTGCTCTTTTCTCAAAAGCAGAGTGTGTTTCTTGTAAGGCGAGCTAGCATTTGTTTCCCAGTCCTAAGTGGAGTTGAATCACATCCAGTTTTTGGTCCTACGAGCAAGAGTTGTTTTATGGTAAGGAAAGTCACTATTGCACTCTCATTGCCATACACAGTGCAAATAGCACTCACGTCTGTTCCCAGCAAGTACAGTGTATTGGACTGAAGAGGAGCTACTGTTCTTGTCAGGTTCCTAAGCAGAGTTGAACTACATATGGCCAGTGTGTGTAGGAAGCACAGTTCTTTTGTTCTGAGCAAGCTCAATGTTCGGACCCCATATGAACCACAGTAGAATAGAAGACTGCTCTTTTCTCAAAAGCAGAGTGTGTTTCTTGTAAGGCGAGCTAGCGTTTGTTTCCCAGTCCTAAATGGAGTTGAATCACATGCAGTTTTTGGTCCTACGAGCAAGAGTTGTTTTCTGGTAAAGAAAGTCACAATTGCGCTCCCTTTGCCATACACAGTGCAAATAGCACTCCCGTCTGTTCCCAGCAAGTACAGTGTATTGGACTGAAGAGGAGCTACTGTTCTTGTCAGTTTCCTAAGCAGAGTTGAACTAGATATGGCCCATGTGTGTAGGAAGCACAGTTCTTTTGTTCTGAGCAAGCTCACTGTTCGGACCCCATAGGAAAAACAGTAGAGTAGAAGAGTGCTCTTTTTTCAAAAGCAGAGTGTGTTTCTTGTAAGGCAAGCTAGCGTTTGTTTCCCAGTCATAAATGGAGTTGAATCACATGCGTTTCTTGTCCTAAGAGCAAGAGTTGTTTTCTGGTAAGAAGAGTCACTATTGCGCTCCCATTGTCAGACACATGGCAAATAGCACTGGCGTCTGTTCCCAGCATGTACAGTGTATTGGACTGAAGAGGATCTACTGTTCTTGTCAGTTTCCTAAGCAGAATTGAACTAGATATGGCCGTATTTGTTGGAAGCACAGTTCTTTTGTTCTGAGCAAACTCATTGTTCTGGCCCTATAGGAAACACAGTAGAGTAGAAGAGTGCTCTCTTCTCAAAAGCATAGTGTGTTTCTTGAAAGGCGAGCTAGTGTTTGTTTCCCAGTTCTAAATGGAGTTGGATCACATGCAGTTTTTGGACCTATGAGCAAGAGTTGTTTTCTGGTAAGGAAAGTCACTATTGTGCTCCCATTTCCATACACAGTGCAAGTAGCACTCGCAACTGTTCCCAGCAAGTACAGTTATTGGACAGAAGCAGAGCTACTGTTCTTGTCAGTTTCCTAAGCAGAGTTGAACTAGATATGGCCCCTGTGTGTAGGAAGCACAGTTCTTTTATTCTGAGCAAGCTCACTGTTGGGACCACATAGGAAACACAGAAGAGTAGAAGAGTGCTCTTTTCTCAAAAGCAGAGTGTGTTTCTTGTAAGGCGAGCTAGTGTTTGTTTCCCAGTCAGAAATGGAGTTGAATCCCATGCAGTTTATGGTCCTATGAGCAAGAGGTGTTTTCTTATAAGAAGAGTCACTATTGCGCTCCAATTGCCATACACAGTACAAATAGGACTCGCATCTGTTCCCAGCTAGTACAGTGTATTGGACTGAAGAGGAGCTAATGTTCTTGTCAGTTTCCTAAGCAGAGTTGAACTAGATATGGCCCGTGTGTGTAGGACGCACAGTTCTTTTGTTCTGAGTAAACTCACTGTTCTGGCCCTATAGGAAACACAGAAGAGTAGAAGAGTGCTCTTTTCTCAAAAGCAGAGTGTGTTTCTTGAAAGGCGAGCTAGCGTTTGTTTCCCAGTTTTAAATGGAATTGAATCACATGCAGTTTTTGGTCCTATGAGCAAGATTTGTTTTCTGGTAAGGAAAGTCACTATTGAGCTCCCTTTTCCATACACAGTGCAAATAGCACTCGCATCTGTTCCCAGCAAGTACAGTGTATTGGACTGAAGCGGAAATACTGTTCTTTTCAGTTTGCTAAGCAGAGTTGAACTAGATATGGCCCCTGTGTGTAGGAAGCACAGTTCTTTTGTTCTGAGCAAGCTCACTGTTCTGGCCCTATAGGAAACACCCTAGAGTACAAGAGTGCTTTTTTCTCAAAAGCAGAGTGTGTTTCTTGTAAGGCGAGCTAGCGTTTGTTTCCCAGTCCTAAATGGAGTTGAATCACATGCAGTTTTTGGTCCTATGAGCAAGAGTTGTTTTCTGGTAAGGAAAGTCACTCTTGAACTCCCATTGAAATACACAGTGCAAATAGCACTCGCGTCTGTTCCCAGCAAGTACAGTGTATTGGACTGAAGAGGAGCTACTGTTCTTGTCAGTTTCCTAAGCAGAGTAGAGCTAGATATGGTCCGTGTGTGTAGGAAGCACAGTTCTTTTGTTCTGAGCAAGCTAACTGTTCGGATCCCATAGGAAACACAGTAGAGTAGAAGAGTGCTCTTTTCTCAAAAGCAGAGTGTGTTTCTTGTATGGCAAGCTAGCGTTTTTTTCCCAGTCCTAAGTGGAGTTGAATCATATGCAGTTTCTGGTCCTAAGAGCAAGAGATGTTTTCTGGTAAGAAGAGTCACTACTGTGCTCCCATTACTTTACACAGTTTAAATAGCACTCGCGTCTGTTCCCAGCAAGTACAGTGTATTGGACTGAAGAGGAGCTACTGTTCTCGTCAGTTTCCTAAGCAGAGTTGAACTAGATATGGCCCGTGTGTGTAGGAAGCACAGTACTTTTGTTCTGAGCAAGCTCACTGTTCTGGCCCTATAGTAAATACAGTAGAGTAGAAAAGTGCTCTTTTCTCAAAAGCAGAGTGTGTTTCTTGTAAGGCGAGCTAGCGTTTGTTTCCCACTCTTAAATGGAGTTGAAATACTCATGCAGTTTCTGGTCCTACGAGCAAGAGTTGTTTTCTGGTAAGAAAAGTCCATTTTGCGTTCCATTTGCCATACACAGTGCAAATAGCACTCACGTCTGTTCCATGCAATTACAGTGTATTGGACTGAAGAGAGGCTACCGTTCTTTTCAGTTTCCTAACCAGAATTGAACTAGATATGGCCCGTGTGTGTAGGAAGCACAGTTCTTTTGTTCTGAGCAAGCTCACTGTTCTGGCCCTATAGGAAACACAGTAGAGTAGAAGAGTGCTCTTTTCTCAAAAGCAGAGAGTGTTTCTTGTAAGGCTAGCTAGCGTTTGTTTCCCAGTATTAAATGGAGGTGAATCAAATGCAGTATTTGGTCCTACGAGCAAGAGTTGTTTTCTGGTAAGAAGAGTCACTATTGCGCTCCCATTGCCATACACAGCACAAAAGCACTCGCATCTGTTCCCAACAAGTACAGTGTATTGGACTAAAGAGGAGCTACTGTTCTTGTCAGTTTCCTAAGGAGAGTTGAACTAGATATGGCCCTTGTGTGTAGGAAGCACAGTTCTTTTGTTCTGAGCAAGCTCACCTTTCGGACCCCATAGGAAACACAGTAGAGTAGAAGAGTGCTCTTTTCTCAAAAGCAGAGTGTGTTTCCTGTAAGGCGAGCTAGCGTTTGTTTCCCAGTCCTAAGTGGAGTTGAATCACATCCAGTTTTTGGTCCTACGAGCAAGAGTTGTTTTCTGATAAGGAAAGTCACTATTGCACTCTCGTTGCCATACAAAGTGCAAATAGCACTCGCGTCTGTTCCCAGCAAGTACAGTGTATTGGACTGAAGAGGAGCTACTGTTCTTGTCAGTTTCCTAAGCAGAGTTGAACTAGATATGGCCAGTGTGTGTAGGAAGCACAGTTCTTTTGTTCTGAGCAAGCTCAATGTTCGGACCCCATATGAACCACAGTAGAATAGAAGACAGCTCTTTTCTCAAAAGCAGAGTGTGTTTCTTGTAAGGCGAGCTAGCGTTTGTTTCCCAGTCCTAAATGGAGTTGAATCACATGCAGTTTTTGGTCCTACGAGCAAGAGTTGTTTTCTGGTAAAGAAAGTCACAATTGTGCTCCCTTTGCCATACACAGTGCAAATAGCACTCGCGTCTGTTCCCAGCAAGTACAGTGTATTGGACTGAAGAGGAGCTACTGTTCTTGTCAGTTTCCTAAGCAGAGTTGAACTAGATATGGCCCATGTGTGTAGGAAGCACAGTTCTTTTGTTCTGAGCAAGCTCACTTTTGGGACCCCATAGGAAAAACAGTAGAGTAGAAGAGTGCTCTTTTTTCAAAAGCAGAGTGTGTTTCTTGTAAGGCAAGCTAGCGTTTGTTTCCCAGTCATAAATGGAGTTGAATCACATGCAGTTTCTTTTCCTACGAGCAAGAGTTGTTTTCTGGTAAGAAGAGTCACTATTGCGCTCCCATTGTCAGACACATGGCAAATAGCACTGGCGTCTGTTCCCAGCATGTACAGTGTATTGGACTGAAGAGGATCTACTGTTCTTGTCAGTTTCCTAAGCAGAATTGAACTAGATATGGCCGTATTTGTTGGAAGCACAGTTCTTTTGTTCTGAGCAAACTCATTGTTCTGGCCCTATAGGAAACACAGTACAGTAGAAGAGTGCTCTCTTCTCAAAAGCATAGTGTGTTTCTTGAAAGGCGAGCTAGTGTTTGTTTCCCAGTTCTAAATGGAGTTGGATCACATGCAGTTTTTGGACCTATGAGCAAGAGTTGTTTTCTGGTAAGGAAAGTCACTATTGTGCTCCCATTTCCATACACAGTGCAAATAGCACTCGCAACTGTTCCCAGCAAGTACATTTATTGGACAGAAGCAGAGCTACTGTTCTTGTCAGTTTCCTAAGCAGAGTTGAACTAGATATGGCCCCTGTGTGTAGGAAGCACAGTTCTTTTATTCTGAGCAAGCTCACTGTTGGGACCACATAGGAAACACAGAAGAGTAGAAGAGTGCTCTTTTCTCAAAAGCAGAGTGTGTTTCTTGTAAGGCGAGCTAGTGTTTGTTTCCCAGTCAGAAATGGAGTTGAATCCCATGCAGTTTATGGTCCTATGAGCAAGAGGTGTTTTCTTATAAGAAGAGTCACTATTGCGCTCCAATTGCCATACACAGTACAAATAGGACTTGCATCTGTTCCCAGCTAGTACAGTGTATTGGACTGAAGAGGAGATAAGGTTCTTGTCAGTTTCCTAAGCAGAGTTGAACTAGATATGGCCCGTGTGTGTAGGACGCACAGTTCTTTTGTTGTGAGTAAACTCACTGTTCTGGCCCTATAGGAAACACAGTAGAGTAGAAGATTGCTCTTTTCTCAAAAGCAGAGTGTGTTTCTTGAAAGGCGAGCTAGCGTTTGTTTCCCAGTTTTAAATGGAATTGAATCACATGCAGTTTTTGGTCCTATGAGCAAGATTTGTTTTCTGGTAAGGAAAGTCACTATTGAGCACCCTTTTCCATACACAGTGCAAATAGCACTCGCATCTGTTCCCAGCAAGTACAGTGGATTGGACTGAAGCGGAAATACTGTTCTTTTCAGTTTGCTAAGCAGAGTTGACTAGATATGGCCCCTGTTTGTAGGAAGCACAGTTCTTTTGTTCTGAGCAAGCTCACTGTTCGGACCACATAGGAAACACAGAAGAGTAAAAGAGTGCTCTTTTCTCAAAAGCAGAGTGTGTTTCTTGTAAGGCCAGCTAGTGTTTGTTTCCCAGTCAGAAATGGAGTTGAATCCCATGCAGTTTCTGGTCCTATGAACAAGAGTTGTTTTCTGATAAGAAGAGTCACTATTGCGCTCCTATTGCCATACACAGTACAAATAGGACTCGCATCTGTTCCCAGCTTGTAGAGAGTATTGGACTGAAATGGAGCTACCGTTCTTGTCAGTTTCGTAAGTACAGTTGAACTAGATATGGCCCGTGTGTATAGGAAGCACAGTTCTTTTGTTCTGAGCAAGCTCACTGTTCAGACCCCATAGGAAACACAGTAGAGAAGAAGAGTGCTCTTTTCTCAAAAGCAGAGTGTGTTTCTTGTAAGGCGAGCTAGTGTTTGTTTCCCAGTACTAAATGGAATTGAATCACATGCAGTTTCTGGTCCTACCAGCAAGAGCTGATTTCTGGTAAAGAAAGTCACTATTGTGCTCCCATTGCCATACACAGTGCAAATAGCTCTCAGGTCTGTTCCCAGCAAGTACAGTGTATTGGACTGAAGCGGAGCTACTGTTCTTGTCAGTTTCCTAAGCAGAGTTGTCCTAGATATGGCCCCTGTGTGTAGGAAGCACAGTTCTTTTGTTCTGAGCAAGCTCACTGTTCGGATCCCATAGGAAACACAGTAGATTAGAAGAGTGCTCTTTTGTCAAAGCAGAGTGTGTTTCTTGTAAGGAGAGCTAGTGTTTGTTTCCCAGTCCTAAATGGAGTTGAATCACATCCAGTTTTTGGTCCTACGAGCAAGAGTTGTTTTCTGGTAAGGAAAGTCACTATTGCACTCCCATTGCCATACACAGTGCAAATAGCACTTGCGTCTGTTCCCAGCAAGTACAGTGTATTGGACTGAACAGGAGCTACTGTTCTTGTCAGGTTCCTAAGCAGAGTTGAACTACATATGGCCAGTGTGTGTAGGAAGCACAGTTCTTTTGTTCTGAGCAAGCTCAATATTCGGACCCCATATGAACCACAGTAGAATAGAAGACTGCTCTTTTCTCAAAAGCAGAGTGTGTTTCTTGTAAGACGAGCTAGCGTTTGTTTCCCAGTCCTAAATGGAGTTGAATCACATGCAGTTGTTGGTCCCACATACAAGAGTTGTTTTCTGGTAAGGAAAGTCACTATTGTGCTCCCATTGCCATACACAGTGCAAATAGCACTCGCTTCTGTTCCCAGCAAGTACAGTGTATTGGAATGAAGAGGAGCTACTGTCCTTGTCAGTTTCCTAAGCAGAGTTGAACTAGATATTTCCAGTGTGTGTAGGAAGCACAGTTCTTTTGTTCTGAGCAAGCTCAATGTTCGGACCCCATATGAACCACAGTAGAATAGAAGAGTGCTCTTTTCTCAAAAGCAGAGTGTGTTTCTTGTAAGGTGAGCTAGCGTTTGTTTCCCAGTCCTAAATGGAGTTTAATCACATGCAGTTTCTGGTCCTACGAGCAAGAGTTGTTTTCTGGTAAGAAGAGTCACAATTGCGCTCCCATTGCAATACACAGTGCAAATACAACTCGCGTCTGTTCCCAGCAAGTACAGTGTTTTGAACTGAAGAGGAGCTACTGTTCTTGTCAGTTTCCTAAGCAGAGTTGAACTAGATATGGCCCCTGTGTGTAGGAAGCACAGTTCTTTGTTCAGAGCAAGCTCACTGTTCGGACCCCATAGGAAACACATTAGAGTAGAAGAGTGATCTTTTCTCAAAAGCAGAGTGTGTTTCTTGTAAGGCGAGCTAGCGTTTGTTTCCTACTCCTAAATGGAGTTGAAACCCATGCAGTTTTTTGTCCTACAAGCAAGAGTTGTTTTCTGGTAAGAAGAGTCACTATTGTGCTCCCTTTGCCATACACAGTACAAATAGCACTCGCGTCTGTTCCCAGCAAGTACAGTGTATTGGACTGAAGAGGAGCTACTGTCCTTGTCAGTTTCCTAAGCAGAATTGAACTAGATATGGCCGTATTTGTTGGAAGCACAGTTCTTTTGTTCTGAGCAAACTCACTGTTCTGGCCCTATAGGAAACACAGTAGAGTAGAAGAGTGCTCTTTTCTCAAAAGCAGAGTGTGTTTCTTGTAAGGTGAGCTAGCGTTTTTTTCCCAGTCATAAATGGAGTTGAATCACATGCAGTTTCTTGTCCTACGAGCAAGAGTTGTTTTCTGGTAAGAAGAGTCACTATTGAGCTCCCATTGACACATACAGGGCAAATAGCACTGGCGTCTGTTCCCAGCATGTACAGTGTATTGGACTGAACAGGAGCTACTGTTCTTGTCAGTTTCCTAAGCAGAGTTGAACTAGATATGGCCAGTGTGTGTAGGAAGCACAGTTCTTTTGTTCTGAGCAAGCTCAATGTTCGGACCCCATATGAACCACAGTAGAATAGAAGACTGCTCTTTTCTAAAAAGCAGAGTGTGTTTCTTGTAAGGTGAGCTAGCGTTTGTTTCCCATTCCTAAATGGAGTTGAATCACATCCAATTTTTGGTCCTACGAGCAAGAGTTGTTTTCTGGTAAGGAAAGTCACTATTGCACTCCCATTGCCATACACAGTGCAAACAGCACTCGCGTCTGTTCCCAGCAAGTACAGTGTATTGGACTGAAGAGGAGCTACTGTTCTTGTCAGTTTCCTAAGCAGAGTTGAACTAGATATGGCCAGTGTCTGTAGGAAGCACAGTTCTTTTGTTCTGAGCAAGCTCAATGTTCGGACCCCATATGAACCACAGTAGAATAGAAGAGTGCTCTTTTCTCAAAAGCAGAGTGTGTTTCTTGTAAGGTGAGCTAGCATTTGTTTCCCAGTCCTAAATGGAGTTTAATCACATGCAGTTTTTGGTCCTACGAGCAAGAGTTGTTTTCTGGTAAGGAAAGTCACTATTGCACTCCCTTTGCCATACACAGTGCAAATAGCACTGGCGTCTGTTCCCAGCAAGTACAGTGTATTGGACTGAAGAGGAGCTACTGTTCTTGTCAGTTTCCTAAGCAGAGTTGAACTAGATATGGCGCATGTGTGTAGGAAGCACAGTTCTTTTGTTCTGAGCAAGCTCACTGTTCGGACCCCATAGGAAACACAGTAGAGTAGAAGAGTGCTCTTTTCTCAAAAGCAGAGTGTGTTTCCTGTAAGGCCAGCTAGCGTTTGTTTCCCAGTCATAAATGGAGTTGAATCACATGCACTTTCTTGTTCTATGAGCAAGAGTTGTTTTCTGGTAAGAAGAGTCACTATTGCACTCCCATTGTCATACACAGGGCAAATAGCACTGGCGTCTGATCCCAGCATGTACAGTGTATTGGACTGAAGAGGATCTACTGTTCTTGTCAGTTTCCTAAGCAGAATTGAACTAGATATGGCCGTATTTGTTGGAAGCACAGTTCTTTTGTTCTGAGCAAGCTCACTGTTGGGACCACATAGGAAACACAGAAGAGTGGAAGACTGCTCTTTTCTCAAAAGCAGAGTGTGTTTCTTATAAGGCGAGCTAGTGATTGTTTCCCAGTCAGAAATGGAGTTGAATCCCATGAAGTTTCTGGTCCTACGAGCAAGAGGTGTTTTCTGATAAGAAAAGTCACTATTGCGCTCCTATTGCCATACACAGTGCAAATAGCACTCGCGTCTGTTCCCAGCTAGCACAGTGTATTGGACTGAAGAGGAGCTACCGTTCTTGTCAGTTTCCTAAGCAGAGTTGAACTAGATATTGTTCGTGTGTGTAGGAAGCACAGTTCTTTTGTTCTGAGCAAGCTCACTGTTCGGACTCCATAGGAAACACAGTAGAGTAGAAGAGTGCTCTTTTCTCAAAAGCAGAGTGTGTTTCATGTAAGGCAAGCTAGCGTTTGTTTCCCAGTCCTAAGTGGAGTTGAATCACATCCTGTTTTACGTCCTACAAGCAAGAGTTGTTTTCTGATAAGAAGAGTCACTATTGCGCTCCCATTGTCATACACAGGGCAAATAGCACTGGCATCTGTTCCCAGCATGTACAGTGTATTGGACTGAAGAGGATCTACTGTTCTTGTAAGTTTCCTAAGCAGAATTCAACTAGATATGGCCGTATATTTAGGAATCACAGTGCTTTTGTTCTGAACAAACTCACTGTTCTGGCCCTATAGGAAACACAGTAGAGTAGAAGAGTGCTTTTTTCTCAAAAGCAGAGTGTGTTTCTTGTAAGGCGAGCTAGCGTTTGTTTCCCAGTCCTAAATGGAGTTTAATCCCATGCAGTTTCTGGTCCTACCAGCAAGAGTTGTTTTCTGGTAAGGAAAGTCACTATTGCACTCCCATTGCCGTACACAGTGCAAATACCACTCGTGTCTGTTCCCAGCAAGTACAGTGTATTGCACTGAAGCGGAGCTACTGTTCTTGTCAGTTTCCTAAGCAGAGTTGAACTTGATATGGCCCGTGTGTGTAGAAAGCACAGTTCTTTTGTTCTGAGCAAGCTCAATGTTCTGACCCCATAGGAACCACAGTAGAGTAGAAGACTGCTCTTTTCTCAAAAGCAGAGTGTGTTTCTTGTAAGGCAAGCTACCGTTTGTTTCCCAGTCCTAAATGGAGTTGAATCACATGCAGTTTTTGGTCCTATGAGCAAGAGTTTTTTTCTAGTAAGGAAAGTCACTATCGTGCTCCCATTGCCATACACAGTGCAAATAGCACTCGCGTCTGTTCCCAGCAAGTACAGTGTATTGGACTGAAGTGGAGCTACTGTTCTTTTCAGTTTCCTAAGCAGAGTTGAACTAGATATGGCCCCTGTGTGTAGGAAGCACAGTTCTTTTGTTCTGAGCAAGCTCACTGTTCGGACCACATAGGAAACACAGAAGAGTAAAAGAGTGCTCTTTTCTCAAAAGCAGAGTGTGTTTCTTGTAAGGCCAGCTAGTGTTTGTTTCCCAGTCAGAAATGGAGTTGAATCCCATGCAGTTTCTGGTCCTATGAACAAGAGTTGTTTTCTGATAAGAAGAGTCACTATTGCGCTCCTATTGCCATACACAGTACAAATAGGACTCGCATCTGTTCCCAGCTTGTAGAGAGTATTGGACTGAAATGGAGCTACCGTTCTTGTCAGTTTCGTAAGTACAGTTGAACTAGATATGGCCCGTGTGTATAGGAAGCACAGTTCTTTTGTTCTGAGCAAGCTCACTGTTCAGACCCCATAGGAAACACAGTAGAGAAGAAGAGTGCTCTTTTCTCAAAAGCAGAGTGTGTTTCTTGTAAGGCGAGCTAGTGTTTGTTTCCCAGTACTAAATGGAATTGAATCACATGCAGTTTCTGGTCCTACCAGCAAGAGCTGATTTCTGGTAAAGAAAGTCACTATTGTGCTCCCATTGCCATACACAGTGCAAATAGCTCTCAGGTCTGTTCCCAGCAAGTACAGTGTATTGGACTGAAGCGGAGCTACTGTTCTTGTCAGTTTCCTAAGCAGAGTTGTCCTAGATATGGCCCCTGTGTGTAGGAAGCACAGTTCTTTTGTTCTGAGCAAGCTCACTGTTCGGATCCCATAGGAAACACAGTAGATTAGAAGAGTGCTCTTTTGTCAAAGCAGAGTGTGTTTCTTGTAAGGAGAGCTAGTGTTTGTTTCCCAGTCCTAAATGGAGTTGAATCACATCCAGTTTTTGGTCCTACGAGCAAGAGTTGTTTTCTGGTAAGGAAAGTCACTATTGCACTCCCATTGCCATACACAGTGCAAATAGCACTTGCGTCTGTTCCCAGCAAGTACAGTGTATTGGACTGAACAGGAGCTACTGTTCTTGTCAGGTTCCTAAGCAGAGTTGAACTACATATGGCCAGTGTGTGTAGGAAGCACAGTTCTTTTGTTCTGAGCAAGCTCAATATTCGGACCCCATATGAACCACAGTAGAATAGAAGACTGCTCTTTTCTCAAAAGCAGAGTGTGTTTCTTGTAAGACGAGCTAGCGTTTGTTTCCCAGTCCTAAATGGAGTTGAATCACATGCAGTTGTTGGTCCCACATACAAGAGTTGTTTTCTGGTAAGGAAAGTCACTATTGTGCTCCCATTGCCATACACAGTGCAAATAGCACTCGCTTCTGTTCCCAGCAAGTACAGTGTATTGGAATGAAGAGGAGCTACTGTCCTTGTCAGTTTCCTAAGCAGAGTTGAACTAGATATTTCCAGTGTGTGTAGGAAGCACAGTTCTTTTGTTCTGAGCAAGCTCAATGTTCGGACCCCATATGAACCACAGTAGAATAGAAGAGTGCTCTTTTCTCAAAAGCAGAGTGTGTTTCTTGTAAGGTGAGCTAGCGTTTGTTTCCCAGTCCTAAATGGAGTTTAATCACATGCAGTTTCTGGTCCTACGAGCAAGAGTTGTTTTCTGGTAAGAAGAGTCACAATTGCGCTCCCATTGCAATACACAGTGCAAATACAACTCGCGTCTGTTCCCAGCAAGTACAGTGTTTTGAACTGAAGAGGAGCTACTGTTCTTGTCAGTTTCCTAAGCAGAGTTGAACTAGATATGGCCCCTGTGTGTAGGAAGCACAGTTCTTTGTTCAGAGCAAGCTCACTGTTCGGACCCCATAGGAAACACATTAGAGTAGAAGAGTGATCTTTTCTCAAAAGCAGAGTGTGTTTCTTGTAAGGCGAGCTAGCGTTTGTTTCCTACTCCTAAATGGAGTTGAAACCCATGCAGTTTTTTGTCCTACAAGCAAGAGTTGTTTTCTGGTAAGAAGAGTCACTATTGTGCTCCCTTTGCCATACACAGTACAAATAGCACTCGCGTCTGTTCCCAGCAAGTACAGTGTATTGGACTGAAGAGGAGCTACTGTCCTTGTCAGTTTCCTAAGCAGAATTGAACTAGATATGGCCGTATTTGTTGGAAGCACAGTTCTTTTGTTCTGAGCAAACTCACTGTTCTGGCCCTATAGGAAACACAGTAGAGTAGAAGAGTGCTCTTTTCTCAAAAGCAGAGTGTGTTTCTTGTAAGGTGAGCTAGCGTTTTTTTCCCAGTCATAAATGGAGTTGAATCACATGCAGTTTCTTGTCCTACGAGCAAGAGTTGTTTTCTGGTAAGAAGAGTCACTATTGAGCTCCCATTGACACATACAGGGCAAATAGCACTGGCGTCTGTTCCCAGCATGTACAGTGTATTGGACTGAACAGGAGCTACTGTTCTTGTCAGTTTCCTAAGCAGAGTTGAACTAGATATGGCCAGTGTGTGTAGGAAGCACAGTTCTTTTGTTCTGAGCAAGCTCAATGTTCGGACCCCATATGAACCACAGTAGAATAGAAGACTGCTCTTTTCTAAAAAGCAGAGTGTGTTTCTTGTAAGGTGAGCTAGCGTTTGTTTCCCATTCCTAAATGGAGTTGAATCACATCCAATTTTTGGTCCTACGAGCAAGAGTTGTTTTCTGGTAAGGAAAGTCACTATTGCACTCCCATTGCCATACACAGTGCAAACAGCACTCGCGTCTGTTCCCAGCAAGTACAGTGTATTGGACTGAAGAGGAGCTACTGTTCTTGTCAGTTTCCTAAGCAGAGTTGAACTAGATATGGCCAGTGTCTGTAGGAAGCACAGTTCTTTTGTTCTGAGCAAGCTCAATGTTCGGACCCCATATGAACCACAGTAGAATAGAAGAGTGCTCTTTTCTCAAAAGCAGAGTGTGTTTCTTGTAAGGTGAGCTAGCATTTGTTTCCCAGTCCTAAATGGAGTTTAATCACATGCAGTTTTTGGTCCTACGAGCAAGAGTTGTTTTCTGGTAAGGAAAGTCACTATTGCACTCCCTTTGCCATACACAGTGCAAATAGCACTGGCGTCTGTTCCCAGCAAGTACAGTGTATTGGACTGAAGAGGAGCTACTGTTCTTGTCAGTTTCCTAAGCAGAGTTGAACTAGATATGGCGCATGTGTGTAGGAAGCACAGTTCTTTTGTTCTGAGCAAGCTCACTGTTCGGACCCCATAGGAAACACAGTAGAGTAGAAGAGTGCTCTTTTCTCAAAAGCAGAGTGTGTTTCCTGTAAGGCCAGCTAGCGTTTGTTTCCCAGTCATAAATGGAGTTGAATCACATGCACTTTCTTGTTCTACGAGCAAGAGTTGTTTTCTGGTAAGAAGAGTCACTATTGCACTCCCATTGTCATACACAGGGCAAATAGCACTGGCGTCTGATCCCAGCATGTACAGTGTATTGGACTGAAGAGGATCTACTGTTCTTGTCAGTTTCCTAAGCAGAATTGAACTAGATATGGCCGTATTTGTTGGAAGCACAGTTCTTTTGTTCTGAGCAAGCTCACTGTTGGGACCACATAGGAAACACAGAAGAGTGGAAGACTGCTCTTTTCTCAAAAGCAGAGTGTGTTTCTTATAAGGCGAGCTAGTGATTGTTTCCCAGTCAGAAATGGAGTTGAATCCCATGAAGTTTCTGGTCCTACGAGCAAGAGGTGTTTTCTGATAAGAAAAGTCACTATTGCGCTCCTATTGCCATACACAGTGCAAATAGCACTCGCGTCTGTTCCCAGCTAGCACAGTGTATTGGACTGAAGAGGAGCTACCGTTCTTGTCAGTTTCCTAAGCAGAGTTGAACTAGATATTGTTCGTGTGTGTAGGAAGCACAGTTCTTTTGTTCTGAGCAAGCTCACTGTTCGGACTCCATAGGAAACACAGTAGAGTAGAAGAGTGCTCTTTTCTCAAAAGCAGAGTGTGTTTCATGTAAGGCAAGCTAGCGTTTGTTTCCCAGTCCTAAGTGGAGTTGAATCACATCCTGTTTTACGTCCTACAAGCAAGAGTTGTTTTCTGATAAGAAGAGTCACTATTGCGCTCCCATTGTCATACACAGGGCAAATAGCACTGGCATCTGTTCCCAGCATGTACAGTGTATTGGACTGAAGAGGATCTACTGTTCTTGTAAGTTTCCTAAGCAGAATTCAACTAGATATGGCCGTATATTTAGGAATCACAGTGCTTTTGTTCTGAACAAACTCACTGTTCTGGCCCTATAGGAAACACAGTAGAGTAGAAGAGTGCTTTTTTCTCAAAAGCAGAGTGTGTTTCTTGTAAGGCGAGCTAGCGTTTGTTTCCCAGTCCTAAATGGAGTTTAATCCCATGCAGTTTCTGGTCCTACCAGCAAGAGTTGTTTTCTGGTAAGGAAAGTCACTATTGCACTCCCATTGCCGTACACAGTGCAAATACCACTCGTGTCTGTTCCCAGCAAGTACAGTGTATTGCACTGAAGCGGAGCTACTGTTCTTGTCAGTTTCCTAAGCAGAGTTGAACTTGATATGGCCCGTGTGTGTAGGAAGCACAGTTCTTTTGTTCTGAGCAAGCTCAATGTTCTGACCCCATAGGAACCACAGTAGAGTAGAAGACTGCTCTTTTCTCAAAAGCAGAGTGTGTTTCTTGTAAGGCAAGCTACCGTTTGTTTCCCAGTCCTAAATGGAGTTGAATCACATGCAGTTTTTGGTCCTATGAGCAAGAGTTTTTTTCTAGTAAGGAAAGTCACTATCGTGCTCCCATTGCCATACACAGTGCAAATAGCACTCGCATCTGTTCCCAGCAAGTACAGTGTATTGGACTGAAGTGGAGCTACTGTTCTTTTCAGTTTCCTAAGCAGAGTTGAACTAGATATGGCCCCTGTGTGTAGGAAGCACAGTTCTTTTGTTCTGAGCAAGCTCACTGTTCAGACCACATACGAAATACAGTAGAGTAGAAGAGTGCTCTTTTCTCAAAAGCAGAGTGTGTTTCTTGTAAGGCGAGCTAGTGTTTGTTTCCCAGTCAGAAATGGAGTTGAATCCCATGCAGTTTCTTGTCCTACGAGCAAGAGTTGTTTTCTGGTAAGAAGAGTCACTATTGCGCTCCCTTTGCCATACACAGTACAAATAGCACTCGCGTCTGTTCCCAACAAGTACAGTGTATTGGACTGAAGAGGAGCTACTGTTCTTGTCAGTTTCCTAAGCAGAGTTGAACTAGATATGGCCCCTGTGTGTAGGAAGCACAGTTCTTTTGTTCTGAGCAAGCTCACTGTTCGGACCCCATAGGAAACACAGTAGAGTAGAAGAGTGCTCTTTTCTCAAAAGCAGAGTGTGTTTCTTGTAAGGCGAGCTAGTGTTTTTTTCCCAGTCATAAATGGAGTTGAATCACATGCAGTTTCTTGTCCTACGAGCAAGAGTTGTTTTCTGGTAAGAAGAGTCACTATTGAGCTCCCATTGACACATACAGGGCAAATAGCACTGTCGTGTGTTCCCAGCATGTACAGTGTATTGGACTGAACAGGAGCTACTGTTCTTTTCAGTTTCCTAAGCAGAGTTGAACTAGATATGGCCCCTGTGTGTAGGAAGCACAGTTCTTTGGTTCTGAGCAAGCTCACTGTTCAGACCACATACGAAATACAGTAGAGTAGAAGAGTGCTCTTTTCTCAAAAGCAGAGTGTGTTTCTTGTAAGGCGAGCTAGTGTTTGTTTCCCAGTCAGAAATGGAGTTGAATCCCATCCAGTTTCTTGTCCTACGAGCAAGAGTTGTTTTCTGGTAAGAAGAGTCACTATTGCGCTCCCTTTGCCATACACAGGGCAAATAGCACTGGCGTCTGTTCCCAGCAAGTACAGTGTATTGGACTGAAAAGGATCTACTGTTCTTGTCAGTTTCCTAAGCAGAATTGAGCTAGATATGGCCGTATTTGTTGGAAGCAAAGTTCTTTTGTTCTGAGCAAACTCACTGTTCTGGCCCTATAGGAAACAAAGTAGAGTAGAAGAGTGCTCTTTTCTCAAAAGCAGAGTGTGTTTCCTGAATGGCGAGATATCGTTTGTTTCCCAGTCCTAAATGGAGTAGTAATACATGCAGTTTTTGGTCCTATGAGCAAGATTTGTTTTCTGGTAAGGAAAGTCACTATTGTGCTTCTATTTCTATACACAGTGCAAATAGCACTCGCATCTGTTCCCAGCAAGTACAGTGTACTGGACTGAAGCGGAGCTACTGTTCTTGTCAGTTTCCTAAGCAGAGTTGAACTAGATATGGCCCCTGTGTGTAGGAAGCACAGTTCTTTTGTTCTGAGCAAGGTCACTGTTGGGACCACATAGGAAACACAGAAGAGTAGAAGACTGCTCTTTCTCAAAAGTAGAGTGTGTTTCTTGTAAGGCGAACTAGTGTTTGTTTCCCAGTCAGAAATGGAGTTGAATCCCATGCAGTTTCTGGTCCTATGAGCAAGAGGTGTTTTCCGTTAAAAAGAGTCACTATTGCACTCCCATTGTCATAAACAGGGCAAAAAGAACTGGCATCTGTTCCCAGCAAGTACAGTGTAGTGGACTGAAGCGGAGCTACTGTTCTTGTCAGTTTGCTAAGCAGAGTTGAACTAGATATGGCCCCTGTGTGTAGGAAGCACAGTTCTTTTGTTCTGAGCAAGCTCACTGTTCGGACCCCATAGAAAACACATTAGAGTAGAAGAGTGCTCTTTTCTCAAAAGCAGAGTGTGTTTCTTATAAGGCGAACTAGCGTTTGTTTCCCAGTCAGAAATGGAGTTGAATCCCATGAAGTTTCTGGTCCTACCAGCAAGAGGTGTTTTCCGATAAGAAGAGTCACTATTGTGCTCCTATTGCCATACACAGTGCAAATAGCACTCGCGTCTCTTCCCAGCTATTACAGTGTATTGGACTGCAGAGGAGCTACCGTTCCTGTCAGTTACCTAAGCAGAGTTGAACTAGATATGGCCCGTGTGTGTAGGAAGCACAGTTCTTTTGTTCTGAGCAAGCTCACTGTTCGGACCCCATAGGAAACACAGTAGAGTAGAAGAGTGCTCTTTTCTCAAAAACAGAATGTGTTTATTGTAAGGCGAGCTAGCATTTGTTTCCTAGTCCTAAATGGAGTTGAAACACATGCAGTTTCTTGTCCTACGATCAAGAGTTGTTTTCTGGTAAGAAGAGTCACTATCGAGCTCCCATTGTCATACACAGGGCAAATAGCACTGGCGTCTGTTCCCAGCAAGTACAGTGTATTGGACTGAAGTGGAGCTACTGTTCTTGTCCTTTTCCTAAGCAGAGTTGAAGTAGATATGGCCCCTGTGTGTAGGAAGCACAGTTATTTTGTTCTGAGCAAGCTCACTGTTCAAACCCCATAGAAATCACATTAGTTTAGAAGAGTGCTCTTTTCTCAAAAGCAGAGTGTGTTTCCTATAAGGCGAGCTAGTGTTTGTTTCCCAGTCATAAATGGAGTTGAATCCCATGCAGTTTCTGGTTAACGAGCAAGAGGTGTTTTCTGATAAGAAAAGTCACTATTGCGCTCCTATTGCCATACACAGTGCAAATAGCACTCGCGTCTGTTCCCAGCAAGTACAGTGTATTGGACTGAAGAGGAGCTACTGTTCTTGTCAGTTTCCTAAGCAGAGTTGAACTAGATATGGCCCGTGTGTGTAGGAAGCACAGTTCTTTTGTTCAGAGCAAGCTCACTGTTCGGACCCCATAGGAAACACAGTAGAGTAGAAGAGTGCTCTTTTCTCAAAAGCAGAGTGTGTTTCATGTAAGGCAAGCTAGTGTTTGTTTCCCAGTCCAAAGTGCAGTTGAATCACATCCTGTTTTACGTCCTACGAGCAAGATTTTTTTCTGATAAGTAGAGTCACTATTGCACTCCCATTGTCATACACAGGGCAAATAGCACTGGCATCTGTTCCCAGCATGTACAGTGTATTGGACTGAAGAGGATCTACTGTTCTTGTCAGTTTCCTAAGCAGAGTTGAACTAGATATGGCCCCTGTGTGTAGGAAGCACAGTTCTTTTGTTCTGAGCAAGCTCACTGTTCGGACCCTATAGGAAATACAGTAGAGTAGAAGAGTGCTCTTTTCTCAAAAGCAGAGTGTTTTTATTGTAAGCCCGCTAGCGTTTGTTTCCCAGTCCTAAATGGAGTTGAATCACATGCCGTTTTTGGTCCTATGAGCAAGAGTTGTTTTCTGGTAAGGAAAGTCATTATTGCGCTCGCATTGCCATACACAGTGCAAATAGCACTGGTGTCTGTTCCCAGCAAGTACAGTGTATTGGACTGAAGCAGAGCTACTGTTCTTGTCAGTTTCCTAAGCAGAGTTGAACTAGATATTACCCCTGTGTGTAGGAAGCACAGTTCTTTTGTTCTGAGCAAGCTCACTGTTCAGACCCCATAGGATACACAGTAGAGTAGAAGAGTGCTCTTTTCTCAAAAGCAGAGTGTGTTTCTTGTAAAGTGAGCTAACATTTGTTTCCCAGTCCTAAATGGAGTTGAATCACATGCAGTTTCTTGTCCTACGAGCAAGAGTTGTTTTCTGGTAAGAAGAGTCACTATTGTGCTCCCATTGTCATTCACAGGGCAAATAACACTGGCGTCTGTTCCCAGGATGTACAGTGTATTGGAATGAAGAGGATCTACTGTTCTTTTCAGTTTCCTAAGCATAATTGAACTAGATATGGCCGTATTTGTATGAAGCACATTTCTTTTGTTCTGAGCAAGCTCACTGTTCTGGCCCTATAGGAAACACAGTAGAGTAGAAGAGTGCTCTTTTCTCAAAAGCAGAGTGTGTTTCTTGTAAGGCGAGCTAGCGTTTGTTTCCCAGTCCTAAATGGAGTTGAATCACATGCAGTTTTTGGTCCTATGAGCAAGAGATGTTTTCTGGTAAGGAAAGTCACTCTTGCGCTCCCATTGCCATACACAGTGCAAATAGCACTCGCATCTGTTCCCAGCAAGTACAGTGTATTGTACTGAAGCGGAGCTACTGTTCTTGTCAGTTTGCTAGGCAGAGTTGAACTAGATATGGCCCCTGTGTGTAGGAAGCACAGTTCTTTTGTTCTGAGCAAGCTCACTGTTCGGACCAAATAGGAAATAAAGTAGAGTAGAAGAGTGCTCTTTTCTCAAAAGCAGAGTGTGTTTCTTGTAAGGCGAGCTAGTGTTTGTTTCCCAGTCAGAAACTGAGTTGAATCCCATGCAGTTTCTGGTCCTATGAGCCAGAGGTGTTTTCTGATAAGAAGAGTCACTATTGCGCTCCCATTGTCATACAGAGGACAAATAGCACTGGTGTCTGTTCCCTGCATGTACAGTGTATTGGACTGAAGTGGAGCTACTGTTCTTGTCAGTTTGCTAGGCAGAGTTGAACTAGATATGGCCCCTGTGTGTAGGAAGCACTGTTCTTTTGTTCTGAGCAAGCACACTGTTCGGACCCCCTAGGAAACACCGTAGAGTAGAGGAGTGATCTTTTCTCAAAAGCAGAGTGTGTTTCTTGTAAGGCGAGCTAGCATTTTTTTCCCATTCCTAAATGGAGTTGAATCACATGCAGTTTTTGGTCCTACGAGCAAGAGTTGTTTTCTGGTAAGGAAAGTCACTATTGCACTCCCAATGCCATACACAGTGCAAATAGCACTCGCGTCTGTTCCCAGCATGTACAGTGTATTGGACTGAAGAGGAGCTACTGTTCTTGTCAGTTTCCTAAGCAGAGTTGAACTAGATATGGCCCCTGTGTGTAGGAAGCACAGTTCTTTTGTTCTGAGCAAGCTCACTGTTCGGACCCCATAGGAAACACAGTAGAGTAGAAGAGTGCTCTTTTCTCAAAAGCAGAGTATGTTTCTTGTAAGGCAAGCTAGCGTTTGTTTCCCAATCCTAAATGGAGTTGAATCACATGCAGTATCTGGTCCTACGAGCAAGAGTTTTTTTCTGGTAAGAAGAGTCACTATTGCGCTCGCATTGTCATACACAGGGCAAATAGCACTGGCATCTGTTCCCAGCATGTACAGTGTATTGGACTGAAGAGGATATACTGTTCTTGTCAGTTTCCTAAGCAGAGTTTAACTAGATATGGACCGTGTGTGAAGGAAGCACAGTTCTTTTGTTCTGAGCAAGCTCACTGTTCTGGCCCTATAGGAAACACATTAGAGTAGAAGAGTGCTCCTTTCTCAATCCAGAGTGTGTTTCTTGTAAGTCGAGCTATCGTTTGTTTACCAGTCCTAAATGGAGTTGAATCCCATGCAGTTTCTGGTCCTACCAGCAAGAGTTGTTTTCTGATAAGAAGAGTCACTATTGCGCTCCTATTGCCATACACAGTACAAATAGCACTCGCGTCTGTTCCCAGCTATGACAGTGTATTGGACTGAAGAGGAGCTACCGTTCTTGTCAGTTTACTAAGCAGAGTTGAACTAGATATGGCCCGTGTGTGTAGGAAGCACAGTTCTTTTGTTCTCAGCAAGCTCACTGTTCGGACCCCATAGGAAACACAGTAGAGTAGAAGAGTGCTCTTTTCTCAAAAGCAGAGTGTGTTTCTTGTAAGGCAAGCTAGCGTTTGTTTCCCAGTACTAAATGGAGTTGAATCACATCCTGTTTTAGGTCCTACGAGCAAGAGTTGTTTTCTGGTAAGAAGAGTCACTATTGTGCTCCCATTGTCATTCACAGGGCAAATAACACTGGCGTCTGTTCCCAGCATGTACACTGTATTGGACTGAAGAGGATCTACTGTTCTTTTCTGTTTCCTAAGCATAATCGAACTAGATATGGCCGTATTTGTATGAAGCACAGTTCTTTTGTTCTGAGCAAGCTCACTGTTCTGGCCCTATAGGAAACACAGTAGAGTAGAAGAGTGCTCTTTTCTCAAAAGCAGAGTGTGTTTCTTGTAAGGAGAGCTAGCGTTTGTTTCCCAGTCTTAAATGGAGTTGAATCACATGCAGTTTTTGGTCCTATGAGCAAGAGTTGTTTTCTGGTAAGGAAAGTCACTCTTGCGCTCCCATTGCCATACACAGTGCAAATAGCACTCGCGTCTGTTCCCAGCAAGTACAGTGTATTGGACTGAAGTGGAGCTACTATTCTTGTCAATTTCCTAAGCAGAGTTGAACTAGATATGGCCCCTGTGTGTAGGTAGCACAGTTCTTTTGTTCTGAGCAAGCTCACTGTTCGGACCCCATAGGAAACACAGTAGAGTAGAAGAGTGCTCTTTTCTCAAAAGCAGAGTGTGTTTCTTGTAAGGCGAGCTAGTGTTTGTTTCCCAGTCAGATATGGAGTTGAATCCCATGCAGTTTCTGGTCCTACGTGCAAGAGTTGTTTTCTGGTAAGAAGAGTCACTATTGTGCTCCAATTGTCATACACAGGGCAAGTAGCACTGGCGTCTGTTCCCAGCATGTACAGTGTATTGGAATGAAGAGGATCTACTGTTCTTGTCAGTTTCCTAAGCAGAATTGAACTAGATATGGCCGTATTTGTATGAAGCACAGTTCTATTGTTCTGAGCAAGCTCACTTTTCGGACCACATAGGAAACACAGTAGAGTAGAAGAGTGCTCTTTTTTCAAAAGCAGAGTGTGTTTCTTGTAAGGCAAGCTAGCGTTTGTTTCCCAGTACTAAATGGAGCTGAATCACATCCTGTTTTTTGGTCCTACGAGCAAGAGTTGTTTTCTGGTAAGGAAAGTCACTATTGCGCTCCCATTGTCAGACACAGGCCAAATAGCACTGGCGTCTATTCCCAGCATGTACAGTATATTGGACTGAAGAGGATCTACTGTGCTTGTCAGTTTCCTAAGCAGAATTGAACTAGATATGGCTGTATTTGTAGGAAGCACAGTTCTTTTGTTCTGAGCAAACACACTGTTCTGTCCCTATAGGAAACACAGTAGAGTAGATGATTGCTCTTTTCTCAAAAGCAGAGTGTGTTTCTTGTAAGGCGAGCTAGCGTTTGTTTCCCAGTCCTAAATGGAGTTGAATCACATGCAGTTTCTGGTCCTACCAGCATGAGTTGTTTTCTGGTAAGGAAAGTCACTATTGCGCTCCCAAGGCCATACACAGTTCAAATACCACTCGCGTCTGTTCCCAGCAAGTACAGTGTATTGGACTGAAGCGGAGCTACTGTTCTTGTCAGTTTCCTAAGCAGAGTTGAACTAGATATGGCCCCTGTGTGTAGGAAGCACAGTTCTTTTGTTCTGAGCAAGCTCACTGTTCGGACCCCATAGGAAACACAGTAGAGTAGAAAAGTGCTCTTTTCTCAAAAGCAGAGTGTGTTTCTTGTAAGGCGAGCTAGTGTTTGTTTCCCAGTCAGAAATGGAGTTGAATCCCTTGCAGTTTCTGGTCCTACGTGCAAGAGGTGTTTTCTGATAAGAAGAGTCACTATTGCGCTCCCATTGTCATACAGAGGACAAATAGC
This sequence comes from Peromyscus eremicus, assembly GCF_949786415.1. Classification (NCBI taxonomy): domain Eukaryota; kingdom Metazoa; phylum Chordata; class Mammalia; order Rodentia; family Cricetidae; genus Peromyscus; species Peromyscus eremicus. The sequence goes on along the minus strand of NW_026735743.1, from coordinate 66,066 downwards.
ACTAGCGTCTGTTCCCTGCATGTACAGTGTATTGGACTGAAGAGGATCTACTGTTCTTGTCAGTTTCCTGGCAGAGTTGAACTAGATATGGCCCGTGTGTGGATAAAGCACAGTTCTTTTGTTCTTAGCAAGCTCACTGTTCGGACTCCATAGGATACACAGTAGAGTAGAAGAGTGCTCTTTTCTCAAAAGCAGAGTGTGTTTCTTGTAAGGCGAGCTAGCGTTTGTTTCCCAGTCCTAAATGGAGTTGAATCACATGCAGTTTTTTGTCCTACGAGCAAGTGTTGTTTTCTGGTAAGAAGAGTCACTATTGTGCTCCAATTGTCATACACAGGGCAAATTGCACTGGCGTCTGTACCCAGCATGTACAGTGTATCGGAATGAAGAGGATCTACTGTATTTTTCAGTTTCCTAAGCAGAGTTGAACTAGATATGGCCGTATTTGTATGAAGCACAGTTCTTTTGTTCTGAGCAAGCTCACTTTTCGGACCACATAGGAAACACAGAGGAGTAGAAGAGTGCTCTTTTCTCAAAAGCAGAGTGTGTTTCTTGTAAGGCAAGCTAGCGTTTGTTTCCCAGTACTAAATGGAGTTGAATCACATCCTGTTTTTGGTCCTACGAGCAGGAGTTGTTTTCTGGAAAGGAAAGTCACTATTGCACTCCCATTGTCAGACACAGGGCAAATAGCACTGGCGTCTATTCCCAGCATGTACAGTATATTGGACTGAAGAGGATCTACTGTGCTTGTCAGTTTCCTAAGCAGAATTGAACTAGATATGGCTGTATTTGTAGGAAGCACAGTTCTTTTGTTCTGAGCAAACACACTGTTCTGGCCCTATAGGAAACACAGTATTGTAGAAGATTGCTCTTTTCTCAAAAGCAGAGTGTGTTTCTTGTAAGGCTAGCTAGCGTTTGTTTCCCAGTCCTAAATGGAGTTGAATCACATGCAGTTTCTGGTCCTACCAGCATGAGTTGTTTTCTGGTAAGGAAAGTCACTATTGCGCTCCCATTGCCATACACAGTTCAAATACCACTCGCGTCTTTCCCAGCAAGTACAGTGTATTGGACTGAAGCGGAGCTACTGTTCTTGTCAGTTTCCTAAGCAGAGTTGAACTAGATATGGCCCCTGTGTGTAGGAAGCACAGTTCTTTTGTTCTGAGCAAGCTCACTGTTCGGACCCCATAGGAAACACAGTAGAGTAGAAGAGTGCTCTTTTCTCAAAAGCAGAGTGTGTTTCTTGTAAGGCGAGCTAGTGTTTGTTTCCCAGTCAGAAATGGAGTTGAATCCCTTGCAGTTTCTGGTCCTACGTGCAAGAGGTGTTTTCTGATAAGAAGAGTCACTATTGCGCTCCCATTGTCATACAGAGGACAAATAGCACTAGCGTCTGTTTCCTGCATGTACAGTGTATTGGACTGAAGAGGATCTACTGTTCTTGTCAGTTTCCTGGCAGAGTTGAACTAGATATGGCCCGTGTGTGGAGGAAGCACAGTTCTTTTGTTCTGAGCAAGCTCACTGTTCGGACCCCATAGGATACACAGTAGAGTAGAAGAGTGCTCTTTTCTCTAAAGCAGAGTGTGTTTCCTGTAAGGCGAGCTAGCGTTTGTTTCCCAGTTCTAAATGGAGTTGAATCACATGCAGTTTTTGGTCCTATGAGCAAGAGTTGTTTTCTGGTAAGGAAAGTCATTATTGTGCTCCCATTGCCATACACAGTGCAAATAGCACTGGCGTCTGTTCCCAGCAATTACAGTGTATTGGACTGAAGCCGAGCTACTGTTCTTGTCAGTTTGCTAAGTAGAGTTGAACCTGATATGGCCCCTGTGTTTAGGAAGCACAGTTCTTTTGTTCTGAGCAAGCTCACTGTTCGGACCCCATAGTAAACACAGTAGAGTAGAAGAGTGCTCTTTTCTCAGAAACAGAGTGTGTTTCTTGTAAAGCGAGCTAGAGTTTGTTTCCCATTCATAAATGGAGTTGAATCACATGCAGTTTCTTGTCCTACGACCAAGAGTTGTTTTCTGGTAAGAAGAGTCACTATTACGCTCCCATTGTCATTCACAGGGCAAATAACACTGGCGTCTGTTCCCAGCAAGTACAGTGTATTGGACTGAAGAGGAGCTACTGTTCTTGTCAGTTTCCTAAGCAGAATTGAACTGGATATGGCCCCTTTGTGTAGGAAGCACAGTTCTTTTGTTCTGAGCAAGCCCACTGTTCGGACCCCATAGGAAACACAGTAGAGTAGAAGAGTGCTCTTTTCTCAAAAGCAGAGTATGTTTCTTGTAAGGCGAGCTAGCGTTTGTTTCCCAATCCTAAATGGAGTTGAATCACATGCAGTATCTGGTCCTACGAGCAAGAGTTTTGTTCTGGTAAGAAGAGTCACTATTGCGCTCCCATTGTCATACACAGGGCAAATAGCACTCGCGTCTGTTCCCAGCAAGTACAGTGTATTGGACTGAAGAGGAGGTACTGTTCTTGTCAGTTTCCTAAGCAGAGTTGAACTAGATATGGCCCCTGTGTGTAGGAAGCACAGTTCTTTTGTTCTGAGCAAGCTCACAGTTCGGACCCCATAGGAAACACATTGGAGTAGAAGAGTGCTCTTTTCTCAAAAGGAGAGTGTGTTTCTTGTAATGCGAGCTAGTGTTTGTTTCCCAGTCAGAAATGGAGTTGAATCCCATGCAGTTTCTGGTCCTATGAGCAAGAGTTGTTTTCTGGTAAGAAGAGTCACTATTGTGCTCCCATTGTCATACACAGTGCAAATAGCACTGGCGTCTGTTCCCAGCAAGTACAGTGTATTGGACTGAAGCGGAGCTTCTGTTCTTGTCAGTTTCCTAAGCAGAGTTGAACTAGATATGGCCCGTGTGTGTAGGAAGCACAGTTCTTTTGTTCTGAGCAAACTCAACGTTCCGACCCCATATGAACCACAGTAGAATAGAAGAATGCTCTTTTCTCAAAAGCAGAGTGTGTTTCTTGTAAGGTGAGCTAGCATTTTTTTCCTAGTCCTAAATGGAGTTGAATCACATGCAGTTTTTGGTCCTATGAGCAAGAGTTGTTTTCTGGTAAGGAAAGTCATTATTGTGCTCCCATTGCCATACACAGTGCAAATAGCACTGGCGTCTGTTCCTAGCAAGTACAGTGTATTGGACTGAAGCGGAGCTATTGTTCTTGTCAGTTTCCTAAGCAGAGCTGAACTCGATATGGCCCCTGTGTGTAGGAAGCACAGTTATTTTGTTTTGAGCAAGCTCAATGTTCAGACCCCTTAGAAAACACATTAGAGTAGAAGAGTGCTCTTTCTCAAAAGCAGAGTGTGTTTCTTGTAAGGCGAGATAGTGTTTGTTTCCCAGTCGTAAATAGAGTTGAATCACATACAGTTTTTGGTCCTACGAGCAAGAGTTGTTTTCTGGTAAGGAAAGTCACTATTGCACTCCCATTGCCATACACAGTTCAAATAGCACTCGTGTCTGTTCCCGGCAAGTACAGTGTATTGGACTGAAGAGGAGCTACTGTTCTTGTCAGTTTCCTAAGCAGAGTTGAACTAGATATGGCCCGTGTGTGTAGGAAGCACAGTTCTTTTGTTCTGAGCAAGCTCAGTGTTCGGACCCCATATGAACCACAGTAGATTAGAAGAGTGCTCTTTTCTCAAAAGCAGAGTGTGTTTCTTGTAAGGCGAGCTAGAGTTTGTTTCCCAGTCCTAAATGGAGTTGAATCACATGCAGTTGGGTCCTACGAGCAAGAGTTGTTTTCTCGTAAGCAAAGTCACTATTGTGCTCCCATTGCCATACACAGTGCAAATAGCACTCGTGTCTGTTCCCAGCAAGTACAGTGTATTGGACTGAAGAGGATCTACTGTTCTTGTCAGTTTCCTAAGCAGAATTGAACTAGATATGGCCGTATTTGTATGAAGCACAGTTCTATTGTTCTGAGCAAGCTCACTTTTCGGACCACATAGGAAACACAGTAGAGTAGAAGAGTGCTCTTTTTTCAAAAGCAGAGTGTGTTTCTTGTAAGGCAAGCTAGCGTTTGTTTCCCAGTACTAAATGGAGCTGAATCACATCCTGTTTTTTGGTCCTACGAGCAAGAGTTGTTTTCTGGTAAGGAAAGTCACTATTGCGCTCCCATTGTCAGACACAGGCCAAATAGCACTGGCGTCTATTCCCAGCATGTACAGTATATTGGACTGAAGAGGATCTACTGTGCTTGTCAGTTTCCTAAGCAGAATTGAACTAGATATGGCTGTATTTGTAGGAAGCACAGTTCTTTTGTTCTGAGCAAACACACTGTTCTGTCCCTATAGGAAACACAGTAGAGTAGATGATTGCTCTTTTCTCAAAAGCAGAGTGTGTTTCTTGTAAGGCGAGCTAGCGTTTGTTTCCCAGTCCTAAATGGAGTTGAATCACATGCAGTTTCTGGTCCTACCAGCATGAGTTGTTTTCTGGTAAGGAAAGTCACTATTGCGCTCCCAAGGCCATACACAGTTCAAATACCACTCGCGTCTGTTCCCAGCAAGTACAGTGTATTGGACTGAAGCGGAGCTACTGTTCTTGTCAGTTTCCTAAGCAGAGTTGAACTAGATATGGCCCCTGTGTGTAGGAAGCACAGTTCTTTTGTTCTGAGCAAGCTCACTGTTCGGACCCCATAGGAAACACAGTAGAGTAGAAAAGTGCTCTTTTCTCAAAAGCAGAGTGTGTTTCTTGTAAGGCGAGCTAGTGTTTGTTTCCCAGTCAGAAATGGAGTTGAATCCCTTGCAGTTTCTGGTCCTACGTGCAAGAGGTGTTTTCTGATAAGAAGAGTCACTATTGCGCTCCCATTGTCATACAGAGGACAAATAGCACTAGCGTCTGTTCCCTGCATGTACAGTGTATTGGACTGAAGAGGATCTACTGTTCTTGTCAGTTTCCTGGCAGAGTTGAACTAGATATGGCCCGTGTGTGGATAAAGCACAGTTCTTTTGTTCTTAGCAAGCTCAATGTTCGGACTCCATAGGATACACAGTAGAGTAGAAGAGTGCTTTTTTCTCAAAAGCAGAGTGTGTTTCTTGTAAGGCGAGCTAGCGTTTGTTTCCCAGTCCTAAATGGAGTTGAATCACATGCAGTTTTTTGTCCTACGAGCAAGTGTTGTTTTCTGGTAAGAAGAGTCACTATTGTGCTCCAATTGTCATACACAGGGCAAATTGCACTGGCGTCTGTTCCCAGCATGTACAGTGTATCGGAATGAAGAGGATCTACTGTATTTTTCAGTTTCCTAAGCAGAGTTGAACTAGATATGGCCGTATTTGTATGAAGCACAGTTCTTTTGTTCTGAGCAAGCTCACTTTTCGGACCACATAGGAAACACAGAGGAGTAGAAGAGTGCTCTTTTCTCAAAAGCAGAGTGTGTTTCTTGTAAGGCAAGCTAGCGTTTGTTTCCCAGTACTAAATGGAGTTGAATCACATCCTGTTTTTGGTCCTACGAGCAGGAGTTGTTTTCTGGAAAGGAAAGTCACTATTGCACTCCCATTGTCAGACACAGGGCAAATAGCACTGGCGTCTATTCCCAGCATGTACAGTATATTGGACTGAAGAGGATCTACTGTGCTTGTCAGTTTCCTAAGCAGAATTGAACTAGATATGGCTGTATTTGTAGGAAGCACAGTTCTTTTGTTCTGAGCAAACACACTGTTCTGGCCCTATAGGAAACACAGTATTGTAGAAGATTGCTCTTTTCTCAAAAGCAGAGTGTGTTTCTTGTAAGGCTAGCTAGCGTTTGTTTCCCAGTCCTAAATGGAGTTGAATCACATGCAGTTTCTGGTCCTACCAGCATGAGTTGTTTTCTGGTAAGGAAAGTCACTATTGCGCTCCCATTGCCATACACAGTTCAAATACCACTCGCGTCTTTCCCAGCAAGTACAGTGTATTGGACTGAAGCGGAGCTACTGTTCTTGTCAGTTTCCTAAGCAGAGTTGAACTAGATATGGCCCCTGTGTGTAGGAAGCACAGTTCTTTTGTTCTGAGCAAGCTCACTGTTCGGACCCCATAGGAAACACAGTAGAGTAGAAGAGTGCTCTTTTCTCAAAAGCAGAGTGTGTTTCTTGTAAGGCGAGCTAGTGTTTGTTTCCCAGTCAGAAATGGAGTTGAATCCCTTGCAGTTTCTGGTCCTACGTGCAAGAGGTGTTTTCTGATAAGAAGAGTCACTATTGCGCTCCCATTGTCATACAGAGGACAAATAGCACTAGCGTCTGTTTCCTGCATGTACAGTGTATTGGACTGAAGAGGATCTACTGTTCTTGTCAGTTTCCTGGCAGAGTTGAACTAGATATGGCCCGTGTGTGGAGGAAGCACAGTTCTTTTGTTCTGAGCAAGCTCACTGTTCGGACCCCATAGGATACACAGTAGAGTAGAAGAGTGCTCTTTTCTCTAAAGCAGAGTGTGTTTCCTGTAAGGCGAGCTAGCGTTTGTTTCCCAGTTCTAAATGGAGTTGAATCACATGCAGTTTTTGGTCCTATGAGCAAGAGTTGTTTTCTGGTAAGGAAAGTCATTATTGTGCTCCCATTGCCATACACAGTGCAAATAGCACTGGCGTCTGTTCCCAGCAATTACAGTGTATTGGACTGAAGCCGAGCTACTGTTCTTGTCAGTTTGCTAAGTAGAGTTGAACCTGATATGGCCCCTGTGTTTAGGAAGCACAGTTCTTTTGTTCTGAGCAAGCTCACTGTTCGGACCCCATAGTAAACACAGTAGAGTAGAAGAGTGCTCTTTTCTCAGAAACAGAGTGTGTTTCTTGTAAAGCGAGCTAGAGTTTGTTTCCCATTCATAAATGGAGTTGAATCACATGCAGTTTCTTGTCCTACGACCAAGAGTTGTTTTCTGGTAAGAAGAGTCACTATTACGCTCCCATTGTCATTCACAGGGCAAATAACACTGGCGTCTGTTCCCAGCAAGTACAGTGTATTGGACTGAAGAGGAGCTACTGTTCTTGTCAGTTTCCTAAGCAGAATTGAACTGGATATGGCCCCTTTGTGTAGGAAGCACAGTTCTTTTGTTCTGAGCAAGCCCACTGTTCGGACCCCATAGGAAACACAGTAGAGTAGAAGAGTGCTCTTTTCTCAAAAGCAGAGTATGTTTCTTGTAAGGCGAGCTAGCGTTTGTTTCCCAATCCTAAATGGAGTTGAATCACATGCAGTATCTGGTCCTACGAGCAAGAGTTTTGTTCTGGTAAGAAGAGTCACTATTGCGCTCCCATTGTCATACACAGGGCAAATAGCACTCGCGTCTGTTCCCAGCAAGTACAGTGTATTGGACTGAAGAGGAGGTACTGTTCTTGTCAGTTTCCTAAGCAGAGTTGAACTAGATATGGCCCCTGTGTGTAGGAAGCACAGTTCTTTTGTTCTGAGCAAGCTCACAGTTCGGACCCCATAGGAAACACATTGGAGTAGAAGAGTGCTCTTTTCTCAAAAGGAGAGTGTGTTTCTTGTAATGCGAGCTAGTGTTTGTTTCCCAGTCAGAAATGGAGTTGAATCCCATGCAGTTTCTGGTCCTATGAGCAAGAGTTGTTTTCTGGTAAGAAGAGTCACTATTGTGCTCCCATTGTCATACACAGTGCAAATAGCACTGGCGTCTGTTCCCAGCAAGTACAGTGTATTGGACTGAAGCGGAGCTTCTGTTCTTGTCAGTTTCCTAAGCAGAGTTGAACTAGATATGGCCCGTGTGTGTAGGAAGCACAGTTCTTTTGTTCTGAGCAAACTCAACGTTCCGACCCCATATGAACCACAGTAGAATAGAAGAATGCTCTTTTCTCAAAAGCAGAGTGTGTTTCTTGTAAGGTGAGCTAGCATTTTTTTCCTAGTCCTAAATGGAGTTGAATCACATGCAGTTTTTGGTCCTATGAGCAAGAGTTGTTTTCTGGTAAGGAAAGTCATTATTGTGCTCCCATTGCCATACACAGTGCAAATAGCACTGGCGTCTGTTCCTAGCAAGTACAGTGTATTGGACTGAAGCGGAGCTATTGTTCTTGTCAGTTTCCTAAGCAGAGCTGAACTCGATATGGCCCCTGTGTGTAGGAAGCACAGTTATTTTGTTTTGAGCAAGCTCAATGTTCAGACCCCTTAGAAAACACATTAGAGTAGAAGAGTGCTCTTTTCTCAAAAGCAGAGTGTGTTTCTTGTAAGGCGAGATAGTGTTTGTTTCCCAGTCCTAAATAGAGTTGAATCACATACAGTTTTTGGTCCTACGAGCAAGAGTTGTTTTCTGGTAAGGAAAGTCACTATTGCACTCCCATTGCCATACACAGTTCAAATAGCACTCGTGACTGTTCCCGGCAAGTACAGTGTATTGGACTGAAGAGGAGCTACTGTTCTTGTCAGTTTCCTAAGCAGAGTTGAACTAGATATGGCCCGTGTGTGTAGGAAGCACAGTTCTTTTGTTCTGAGCAAGCTCAGTGTTCGGACCCCATATGAACCACAGTAGATTAGAAGAGTGCTCTTTTCTCAAAAGCAGAGTGTGTTTCTTGTAAGGCGAGCTAGAGTTTGTTTCCCAGTCCTAAATGGAGTTGAATCACATGCAGTTGGGTCCTACGAGCAAGAGTTGTTTTCTCGTAAGCAAAGTCACTATTGTGCTCCCATTGCCATACACAGTGCAAATAGCACTCGTGTCTGTTCCCAGCAAGTACAGTGTATTGGACTGAAGAGGAGCTACTGTTCTTGTCAGTTTCCTAAGCAGAGTTGAACTACATATGGCCCGTGTGTGTAGGAAGCACAGTTCTTTTGTTCTGAGCAAGCTCAATGTTCGGACCCCATATGAACCACAGAGGAATAGAAGACTGCTCTTTTCTCAAAAACAGAGTGTGTTTCTTGTAAGGCGAGCTAGCGTTTGTTTCCCAGTCCTAAATGGAGTTGAATCACATGCAGTTTTTGGTCCTATGTGCAAGAGTTGTTTTCTGGTAAGGAAAGTCACTATTGTGCTCCCTTTGCCATACACAGTGCAAATAGCACTCGCGTCTGTTCCCAGCAAGTACAGTTTATTGGACTGAAGAGGAGCTACTGTTCTTGTCAGTTTCCTAAGCAGAGTTGAACTAGATATGGCCCATGTGTGTAGGAAGCACAGTTCTTTTGTTCTGAGCAAGCTCACTGTTCGGACCCCACAGGAAACACAGTAGAGTAGAAGAGTGCTCTTTTCTCAAAAGCAGAGTGTGTTTCTTGTAAGGCGAGCTAGCATTTGTTTCCCAGTCCTAAATGGAGTTGAATCACATGCAGTTTCTTGTCCTACGAGCAACAGTTGTTTTCTGGTAAGAAGAGTCACTATTGCGCTCCCATTGCCATATACAGTGTAAATAGCACTCGAGTCTGTTCCCAGCATACAGTGTATTGGACTGAAGAGGAGCTACTGTTCTTGTCAGTTTCCTAAGCAGAATTAAACTAGATATGGCCGTATTTGTAGGAAGCACAGTTCTTTTGTTCTGAGCAAACTCACTGTTCTGGCCCTATAGAAGACACAGTAGAGTAGAACAGTGCTCTTTTCTCAAAAGCAGAGTGTGTTTCTTGTAAGGCAAGCTAGCGTTTGTTTTCCAGTCCTAAAGGGAGTTGAATCACATGCAGTTTTTGGTCCTATGTGCAAGAGTTGTTTTCTGGTAAGGAAAGTCACTATTGCGCTCCCATTTCCATACACAGTGCAAATAGCACTCGCATCTGTTCCCAGCAAGTACAGTGTATTGGACTGAAGCGGAGCTACTGTTATTGTCAGTTTGCTAAGCAGAACTGAACTAGATATGGCCGTATTTGTATGAAGCACAGTTCTTTTGTTCTGAGCAAGCTCACTGTTCGGACCCCATAGGAAACACAGTAGAGTAGAAGAGTGCTCTTTTCTCAAAAGCAGAGTGTGTTTTTTGTAAGGCGAGCTAGTGTTTGTTTCCCAGTCCTAAATGGAGTTGAATCACATGCAGTTTCTTGTCCTACGAGCAAGAGTTGTTTTCTGGTAAGAAGAGTCACTATTGTGCTCCAATTGTCATACACAGGGCAAATAGCACTGGCGTCTGTTCCCAGCATGTACAGTGTATTGGAATGAAGAGGATCTACTGTTCTTGTCAGTTTCCTAAGCAGAATTGAACTAGATATGGCCGTATTTGTATGAAGCACAGTTCCTTTGTTCTGAGCAAGCTCACTTTTCGGACAACATAGGAAACACAGTAGAGTAGAAGAGTGCTCTTTTCTCAAAAGCAGAGTGTGTTTCCTGTAAGGCAAGCTAGCGTTTGTTTCCCAGTACTAAGTGGAGTTGAATCACATCCTGTTTTAGGACCTACGAGCAAGAGTTGTTTTCTGGTAAGGAAAGTCACTATTGCGCTCCCATTGTCAGACACAGGGCAAATAGCACTGGCGACTGTTCCCAGCATGTACAGTGTATTGGACTGAAGAGGATCTACTGTTCTTGTTAGTTTCCTAAGCAGAGTTGAACTAGATATGGCCCCTGTGTGTAGGAAGCACAGTTCTTTTGTTCTGAGCAAGCTCACTGTTCGGACACCATAGGAAACACATTGGAGTAGAAGAGTGCTCTTTTCTCAAAAGCAGAGTGTGTTTCCTGTAATGCGAGCTAGTGTTTGTTTCCCAGTCAGAAATGGAGTTGAATCCCATGCAGTTTCTGGTCCTACGAGCAAGAGTTGTTTTCTGGTAAAAAGAGTCTCTATTGTGCTCCCATTGTCATACAAAGGGCAAATAGCACTGGCGTCTGTTCTCAGCAAGTACAGTGTATTGGACTGAAGCGGAGCTACTGTTCTTGTCAGTTTCCTAAGCAGAGTTGAACTACATATGGCCCCTGTGTGTAGGAAGCACAGTTTTTTTGTTCTGAGCAAGCTCACTGTTCGGACCCCATAGAAAACACATTTGAGTAGAAGAGTGCTCTTTTCTCAAAAGCAGAGTGTGTTTCTTGTAAGGCGAGCTAGCTTTTGTTTCCCAGTCCTAAATGGAGTTGAATCACATACAGTTTTTGGTCCTACGAGCAAGAGTTGTTTTCTGGTAAGGAAAGTCACTATTGCACTCCCATTGCCATAGACAGTACAAGTAGCACTCGTGTCTGTTCCCAGCAAGTACAGTGTATTGGACTGAAGAGGAGCTACTGTTCTTGTCACTTTCCTAAGCAGAGTTGAACTAGATATGGCCCGTGTGTGGAGAAAGCACAGTTCTTTTGTTCTGAGCAAACTCACTGTTCGGACCCCATGTGAACCACAGTAGAATAGAAGACTGCTCTTTTCTCAAAAGCAAAGTGTGTTTCTTTTAAGGCGAGCTAGAGTTTGTTTCCCAGTCCTAAATGGAGTTGAATCACATGCAGTTTTTGGTCCTACGAGCAAGAGTTGTTTTCTCGTAAGCAAAGTCACTATTGTGCTCCCATTGCCATACACAGTGCAAATAGCACTCGTGTCTGTTCCCAGCAAGTACAGTGTATTGGACTGAAGAGGAGCTACTGTTCTTGTCAGTTTCCTAAGCAGAGTTGAACTACATATGGCCCGTGTGTGTAGGAAGCACAGTTCTTTTGTTCTGAGCAAGCTCAATGTTCGGACCCCATAGGAAACACAGTAGAATAGAAGACTGCTCTTTTCTCAAAAACAGAGTTTGTTTCTTTTATGGTGAGCTAGCGTTTGTTTCCCAGTCCTAAATGGAGTTGAATCACATACAGTTTTTGGTCCTACGAGCAAGAGTTGTTTTCTGGTAAGGAAAGTCACTATTGCACTCCCATTGCCATAGACAGTACAAGTAGCACTCGTGTCTGTTCCCAGCAAGTACAGTGTATTGGACTGAAGAGGAGCTACTGTTCTTGTCAGTTTCCTAAGCAGAGTTGAACTAGATATGGCCCGTGTGTGGAGAAAGCACAGTTCTTTTGTTCTGAGCAAACTCACTATTCGGACCCCATATGAACCACATTAGAATAGAAGACTGCTCTTTTCTCAAAAGCAAAGTGTGTTTCTTTTAAGGCGAGCTAGAGTTTGTTTCCCAGTCCTAAATGGAGTTGAATCACATGCAGTTTTTGGTCCTACGAGCAAGAGTTGTTTTCTCGTAAGCAAAGTCACTTTTGTGCTCCCATTGCCATACACAGTGCAAATAGCACTCGTGTCTGTTCCCAGCAAGTACAGTGTATTGGACTGAAGAGAAGCTACTGTTCTTGTCAGTTTCCTAAGCAGAGTTGAACTACATATGGCCCATGTGTGTAGGAAGCACAGTTCTTTTGTTCTGAGCAAGCTCAATGTTCGGACCCCATAGGAAACACAGTAGAATAGAAGACTGCTCTTTTCTCAAAAACAGAGTGTGTTTCTTGTAAGGCGAGCTAGCGTTTGTTTCCCAGTCCTAAATGGAGTTGAATCACATGCAGTTTTTGGTCCTACGAGTAAGAGTTGTTTTCTGGTAAGGAAAGTCACTATTGCGCTTCCTTTGCCATACACAGTGCAAATAGCACTCGCGTCTGTTCCCAGCAAGTACAGTGTATTGGACTGAAGAGGAGCTACTGTTCTTGTCAGTTTCCTAAGCAGAGTTGAACTAGATATGGCCCATGTGTGTAGGAAGCACAGTTCTTTTGTTCTGAGCAAGCTCACTGTTCGGACCCCATAGGAAACACAGTAGAGTAGAAGAGTGCTCTTTTCTCAAAAGCAGAGTGTGTTTCTTGTAAGGCGAGCTAGCGTTTGTTTCCCAGTCCTAAATGGAGTTGAATAACATGCAGTTTCTTGTCCTACGAGCAAGAGTTGTTTTCTGGTAAGAAGAGTAACTATTGCGCTCCCATTGTCATACACAGGGCAAATAGCACTGGCATCTGTTCCCAGCATGTACAGTGTATTGGACTGAAGAGGATCTACTGTTCTTGTCAGTTTCCTAAGCAGAATTGAACTATATATGGCCGTATTTGTAGAAAGCACAGTTCTTTTGTTCTGAGCAAACTCACTGTTCTGGCCCTATAGGAGACACAGTAGAGTAGAAGAGTGCTCTTTTCTCAAAAGCAGAGTGTGTTTCTTGTAAGGCAAGCTAGCGTTTGTTTCCCAGTCCTAAATGGAGTTGAATCACATGCAGTTTCTTGTCCTACGAGCAAGAGTTGTTTTCTGGTAAGAAGAGTCACTATTGCGCTCCCATTGCCATATATAGTGTAAATAGCACTCGCGTCTGTTCCCAGCAAGTACAGTGTATTGGACTGAAGAGGAGCTACTGTTCTTGTCAGTTTCCTAAGCAGAATTGAACTAGATATGGCCGTATTTGTAGGAAGCACAGTTCTTTTGTTCTGAGCAAACTCACTGTTCTGGCCCTATAGGAGACACAGTAGAGTAGAAGAGTGCTCTTTTCTCAAAAGCAGAGTGTGTTTCTTGTAAGGCGAGCTAGCGTTTGTTTCCCAGTCCTAAATGGAGTTGAATCACATGCAGTTTCTTGTCCTACAAGCAAGAGTTGTTTTCTGGTTAGAAGAGTAACTATTGCGCTCCCACTGTCATACACAGGGCAAATAGCACTGGCGTCTGTTCTCAGCATGTACAGTGTATTGGACTGAAGAGGATCTACTGTTCTTGTCAGTTTCCTAAGCAGAATTGAACTAGATATGGCCGTATTTGTAGAAAGCACAGTTCTTTTGTTCTGAGCAAACTCACTGTTCTGGCCCTATAGGAGACACAGTAGAGTAGAAGAGTGCTCTTTTCTCAAAAGCAGAGTGTGTTTCTTGTAAGGCGAGCTAGCGTTTGTTTCCCAGTCCTAAATGGAGTTGAATCACATGCAGTTTCTTGTCCTACGAGCAAGAGTAGTTTTCTGGTAAGAAGAGTCACTATTGCGCTCCCATTGCCATATACAGTGTAAATAGCACTCGCGTCTGTTCCCAGCAAGTACAGTGTATTGCACTGAAGAGGAGCTACTGTTCTTGTCAATTTCCTAAGCAGAGTTGAACTAGATAGGGCCCCTGTGTGTAGGAAGCACAGTTCTTTTGTTCTGAGCAAGCTCACTGTTCGGACCCCATAGGAAACACAATAGAGTAGAAGAGTGCTCTTTTCTCAAAAGCAGAGTGTGTTTCTTGTAAGGCGAGCTAGCATTTGTTTCCCAGTCCTAATTGGAGTTGAATCACATGCAGTTTCTTGTCCTATGAGCAAGAGTTGTTTTCTGGTAAGAAGAGTCACTGTTGCGCTCCCATTGTCATACACAGGGCAAATAGAACTGTCGTCTGTTCCCAGCATGTACAGTGTATTGGACTGAAGAGGATCTACTGCTCTTGTCAGTTTCCTAAGCAGAGTTGAACTAGATAGGGCCCCTGTGTGTAGGAAGCACAGTTCTTTTGTTCTGAGCAAGCTCACTGTTCGGACCCCATATGAAACACAGTAGAGTAGAAGAGTGCTGTTTTCTCAAAAGCAGAGTGTGTTTCTTGTAAGTCGAGCTAGCGTTTGTTTCCCAGTCCTAAATATAGTTGAATACCATGCAGTTTCTTGTCCTATGAGCAAGAGTTGTTTTCTGGTAAGAAGAGTCACTATTGCGCTCCCATTGTCATACACAGGGCAAATAGAACTGGCGTCTGTTCCCAGCATGTACAGTGTATTGGACTGAAGAGGATCTACTGTTCTTGTCAGTTTCCTAAGAAGAATTGAACTAGATAAGGCCGTATTTGTAGGAAGCACAGTTCTTTTGTTCTGAGCAAACTCACTGTTCTGGCCCTATAGGAAACACAGTAGAGTAGAAGAGTGCTCTTTTCTCAAAAGCAGAGTGTGTTTCTTGTAAGGCGAGCGAGTGTTTGTTTCCCAATCAGAAATGGAGTTGAATCCCATGCAGTTTCTGGTCCTATGTGCAAGAGGTGTTTTCTGATAAGAAGAGTCACTATTGCGCTCCCATTGTCATACAGAGGACAAATAGCACTGGCGTCTGTTCCCTGCATGTACAGTGTATTGGACTGAAGAGGAGCTACTGTTCTTGTCAGTTTCCTAAACAGAGTTGAACTAGATATGGCCCGTGTGTGGAGGAAGCACAGTTCTTTTGTTCTTAGCAAGCTCACTGTTCGGACCCCATAGGATACACAGTAGAGTAGAAGAGTGCTCTTTTCTCAAAAGCAGAGTGTGTTTTTTGTAAGGCGAGCTAGTGTTTGTTTCCCAGTCCTAAATGGAGTTGAATCACATGCAGTTTCTTGTCCTACGAGCAAGAGTTGTTTTCTGGTAAGAAGAGTCACTATTGTGCTCCAATTGTCATACACAGGGCAAATAGCACTGGCGTCTGTTCCCAGCATGTACAGTGTATTGGAATGAAGTGGATCTACTGTTCTTGTCAGTTTCCTAAGCAGAATTGAACTAGATATGGCCGTATTTGTATGAAGCACAGTTCTTTTGTTCTGAGCAAGCTCACTTTTCGGACAACATAGGAAACACAGTAGAGTAGAAGAGTGCTCTTTTCTCAAAAGCAGAGTGTGTTTCTTGTAAGGCAAGCTAGCGTTTGTTTCCCAGTACTAAATGGAGTTGAATCACATCCTGTTTTTGGTCCTACGAGCAAGAGTTGTTTTCTGGTAAGGAAAGTCACTATTGCGCTCCCAATGTCAGACACAGGGCAAATAGCACTGGCGTCTGTTCCCAGCATGTACAGTGTATTGGACTGAAGAGGATCTACTGTTCTTGTCAGTTTCCTAAGCAGAGTTGAACTAGATATGGCCCCTGTGTGTAGGAAGCACAGTTCTTTTGTTCTGAGCAAGCTCACTGTTCGGACACCATAGGAAACACATTGGAGTAGAAGAGTGCTCTTTTCTCAAAAGCAGAGTGTGTTTCTTGTAATGCGAGCTAGTGTTTGTTTCCCAGTCAGAAATGGAGTTGAATCCCATGCAGTTTCTGGTCCTACGAGCAAGAGTTGTTTTCTGGTAAAAAGAGTCTCTATTGTGCTCCCATTGTCATACAAAGGGCAAATAGCACTGGCGTCTGTTCTCAGCAAGTACAGTGTATTGGACTGAAGCGGAGCTACTGTTCTTGTCAGTTTCCTAAGCAGAGTTGAACTACATATGGCCCCTGTGTGTAGGAATCACAGTTTTTTTGTTCTGAGCAAGCTCACTGTTCGGACCCCATAGAAAACACATTTGAGTAGAAGAGTGCTCTTTTCTCAAAAGCAGAGTGTGTTTCTTGTAAGGCGAGCTAGCTTTTGTTTCCCAGTCCTAAATGGAGTTGAATCACATACAGTTTTTGGTCCTACGAGCAAGAGTTGTTTTCTGGTAAGGAAAGTCACTATTGCACTCCCATTGCCATAGACAGTACAAGTAGCACTCGTGTCTGTTCACAGCAAGTACAGTGTATTGGACTGAAGAGGAGCTACTATTCTTGTCACTTTCCTAAGCAGAGTTGAACTAGATATGGCCCGTGTGTGGAGAAAGCACAGTTCTTTTGTTCTGAGCAAACTCACTGTTCGGACCCCATGTGAACCACAGTAGAATAGAAGACTGCTCTTTTCTCAAAAGCAAAGTGTGTTTCTTTTAAGGCGAGCTAGAGTTTGTTTCCCAGTCCTAAATGGAGTTGAATCACATGCAGTTTTTGGTCCTACGAGCAAGAGTTGTTTTCTCGTAAGCAAAGTCACTATTGTGCTCCCATTGCCATACACAGTGCAAATAGCACTCGTGTCTGTTCCCAGCAAGTACAGTGTATTGGACTGAAGAGGAGCTACTGTTCTTGTCAGTTTCCTAAGCAGAGTTGAACTACATATGGCCCGTGTGTGTAGGAAGCACAGTTCTTTTGTTCTGAGCAAGCTCAATGTTCGGACCCCATAGGAAACACAGTAGAATAGAAGACTGCTCTTTTCTCAAAAACAGAGTTTGTTTCTTTTAAGGTGAGCTAGCGTTTGTTTCCCAGTCCTAAATGGAGTTGAATCACATACAGTTTTTGGTCCTACGAGCAAGAGTTGTTTTCTGGTAAGGAAAGTCACTATTGCACTCCCATTGCCATAGACAGTACAAGTAGCACTCGTGTCTGTTCCCAGCAAGTACAGTGTATTGGACTGAAGAAGAGCTACTGTTCTTGTCAGTTTCCTAAGCAGAGTTGAACTAGATATGGCCCGTGTGTGGAGAAAGCACAGTTCTTTTGTTCTGAGCAAACTCACTATTCGGACCCCATATGAACCACATTAGAATAGAAGACTGCTCTTTTCTCAAAAGCAAAGTTTGTTTCTTTTAAGGCGAGCTAGAGTTTGTTTCCCAGTCCTAAATGGAGTTGAATCACATGCAGTTTTTGGTCCTACGAGCAAGAGTTGTTTTCTCGTAAGCAAAGTCACTTTTGTGCTCCCATTGCCATACACAGTGCAAATAGCACTCGTGTCTGTTCCCAGCAAGTACAGTGTATTGGACTGAAGAGAAGCTACTGTTCTTGTCAGTTTCCTAAGCAGAGTTGAACTACATATGGCCCATGTGTGTAGGAAGCACAGTTCTTTTGTTCTGAGCAAGCTCAATGTTCGGACCCCATAGGAAACACAGTAGAATAGAAGACTGCTCTTTTCTCAAAAACAGAGTGTGTTTCTTGTAAGGCGAGCTAGCGTTTGTTTCCCAGTCCTAAATGGAGTTGAATCACATGCAGTTTTTGGTCCTACGAGCAAGAGTTGTTTTCTGGTAAGGAAAGTCACTATTGCGCTTCCTTTGCCATACACAGTGCAAATAGCACTCGCGTCTGTTCCCAGCAAGTACAGTGTATTGGACTGAAGAGGAGCTACTGTTCTTGTCAGTTTCCTAAGCAGAGTTGAACTAGATATGGCCCATGTGTGTAGGAAGCACAGTTCTTTTGTTCTGAGCAAGCTCACTGTTCGGACCTCATAGGAAACACAGTAGAGTAGAAGAGTGCTCTTTTCTCAAAAGCAGAGTGTGTTTCTTGTAAGGCGAGCTAGCGTTTGTTTCCCAGTCCTAAATGGAGTTGAATAACATGCAGTTTCTTGTCCTACGAGCAAGAGTTGTTTTCTGGTAAGAAGAGTAACTATTGCGCTCCCATTGTCATACACAGGGCAAATAGCACTGGCATCTGTTCCCAGCATGTACAGTGTATTGGACTGAAGAGGATCTACTGTTCTTGTCAGTTTCCTAAGCAGAATTGAACTAGATATGGCCGTATTTGTAGAAAGCACAGTTCTTTTGTTCTGAGCAAACTCACTGTTCTGGCCCTATAGGAGACACAGTAGAGTAGAAGAGTGCTCTTTTCTCAAAAGCAGAGTGTGTTTCTTGTAAGGCAAGCTAGCGTTTGTTTCCCAGTCCTAAATGGAGTTGAATCACATGCAGTTTCTTGTCCTACGAGCAAGAGTTGTTTTCTGGTAAGAAGAGTCACTATTGCGCTCCCATTGCCATATATAGTGTAAAGAGCACTCGCGTTTGTTCCCAGCAAGTACAGTGTATTGGACTGAAGAGGATCTACTGTTCTTGTCAGTTTCCTAAGCAGAATTGAACTAGATATGGCCGTATTTGTAGGAAGCACAGTTCTTTTGTTCTGAGCAAACTCACTGTTCTGGCCCTATAGGAGACACAGTAGAGTAGAAGAGTGCTCTTTTCTCAAAAGCAGAGTGTGTTTCTTGTAAGGCGAGCTAGCGTTTGTTTCCCAGTCCTAAATGGAGTTGAATCACATGCAGTTTCTTGTCCTACGAGCAAGAGTTGTTTTCTGGTTAGAAGAGTAACTATTGCGCTCCCACTGTCATACACAGGGCAAATAGCACTGGCGTCTGTTCCCAGCATGTACAGTGTATTGGACTGAAGAGGATCTACTGTTCTTGTCAGTTTCCTAAGCAGAATTGAACTAGATATGGCCGTATTTGTAGAAAGCACAGTTCTTTTGTTCTGAGCAAACTCACTGTTCTGGCCCTATAGGAGACACAGTAGAGTAGAAGAGTGCTCTTTTCTCAAAAGCAGAGTGTGTTTCTTGTAAGGCAAGCTAGCGTTTGTTTCCCAGTCCTAAATGGAGTTGAATCACATGCAGTTTCTTGTCCTACGAGCAAGAGTAGTTTTCTGGTAAGAAGAGTCACTATTGCGCTCCCATTGCCATATACAGTGTAAATAGCACTCGCGTCTGTTCCCAGCAAGTACAGTGTATTGGACTGAAGAGGAGCTACTGTTCTTGTCAATTTCCTAAGCAGAGTTGAACTAGATAGGGCCCCTGTGTGTAGGAAGCACAGTTCTTTTGTTCTGAGCAAGCTCACTGTTCGGACCCCATAGGAAACACAATAGAGTAGAAGAGTGCTCTTTTCTCAAAAGCAGAGTGTGTTTCTTGTAAGTCGAGCTAGCGTTTGTTTCCCAGTCCTAAATATAGTTGAATACCATGCAGTTTCTTGTCCTATGAGCAAGAGTTGTTTTCTGGTAAGAAGAGTCACTATTGCGCTCCCATTGTCATACACAGGGCAAATAGAACTGGCGTCTGTTCCCAGCATGTACAGTGTATTGGACTGAAGAGGATCTACTGTTCTTGTCAGTTTCCTAAGAAGAATTGAACTAGATAAGGCCGTATTTGTAGGAAGCACAGTTCTTTTGTTCTGAGCAAACTCACTGTTCTGGCCCTATAGGAAACACAGTAGAGTAGAAGAGTGCTCTTTTCTCAAAAGCAGAGTGTGTTTCTTGTAAGGCGAGCGAGTGTTTGTTTCCCAATCAGAAATGGAGTTGAATCCCATGCAGTTTCTGGTCCTATGTGCAAGAGGTGTTTTCTGATAAGAAGAGTCACTATTGCGCTCCCATTGTCATACAGAGGACAAATAGCACTGGCGTCTGTTCCCTGCATGTACAGTGTATTGGACTGAAGAGGAGCTACTGTTCTTGTCAGTTTCCTAAACAGAGTTGAACTAGATATGGCCCGTGTGTGGAGGAAGCACAGTTCTTTTGTTCTTAGCAAGCTCACTGTTCGGACCCCATAGGATACACAGTAGAGTAGAAGAGTGCTCTTTTCTCAAAAGCAGAGTGTGTTTTTTGTAAGGCGAGCTAGTGTTTGTTTCCCAGTCCTAAATGGAGTTGAATCACATGCAGTTTCTTGTCCTACGAGCAAGAGTTGTTTTCTGGTAAGAAGAGTCACTATTGTGCTCCAATTGTCATACACAGGGCAAATAGCACTGGCGTCTGTTCCCAGCATGTACAGTGTATTGGAATGAAGAGGATCTACTGTTCTTGTCAGTTTCCTAAGCAGAATTGAACTAGATATGGCCGTATTTGTATGAAGCACAGTTCTTTTGTTCTGAGCAAGCTCACTTTTCGGACAACATAGGAAACACAGTAGAGTAGAAGAGTGCTCTTTTCTCAAAAGCAGAGTGTGTTTCTTGTAAGGCAAGCTAGCGTTTGTTTCCCAGTACTAAATGGAGTTGAATCACATCCTGTTTTTGGTCCTACGAGCAAGAGTTGTTTTCTGGTAAGGAAAGTCACTATTGCGCTCCCAATGTCAGACACAGGGCAAATAGCACTGGCGTCTGTTCCCAGCATGTACAGTGTATTGGACTGAAGAGGATCTACTGTTCTTGTCAGTTTCCTAAGCAGAGTTGAACTAGATATGGCCCCTGTGTGTAGGAAGCACAGTTCTTTTGTTCTGAGCAAGCTCACTGTTCGGACACCATAGGAACACATTGGAGTAGAAGAGTGCTCTTTTCTCAAAAGCAGAGTGTGTTTCTTGTAATGCGAGCTAGTGTTTGTTTCCCAGTCAGAAATGGAGTTGAATCCCATGCAGTTTCTGGTCCTACGAGCAAGAGTTGTTTTCTGGTAAAAAGAGTCTCTATTGTGCTCCCATTGTCATACAAATTACAAATAGCACTGGCGTCTGTTCTCAGCAAGTACAGTGTATTGGACTGAAGCGGAGCTACTGTTCTTGTCAGTTTCCTAAGCAGAGTTGAACTACATATGGCCCCTGTGTGTAGGAAGCACAGTTTTTTTTTTCTGAGCAAGCTCACTGTTCGGACCCCATAGAAAACACATTTGAGTAGAAGAGTGCTCTTTTCTCAAAAGCAGAGTGTGTTTCTTGTAAGGCGAGCTAGCTTTTGTTTCCCAGTCCTAAATGGAGTTGAATCACATACAGTTTTTGGTCCTACGAGCAAGAGTTGTTTTCTGGTAAGGAAAGTCACTATTGCACTCCCATTGCCATAGACAGTACAAGTAGCACTCGTGTCTCTTCACAGCAAGTACAGTGTATTGGACTGAAGAGGAGCTACTGTTCTTGTCACTTTCCTAAGCAGAGTTGAACTAGATATGGCCCGTGTGTGGAGAAAGCACAGTTCTTTTGTTCTGAGCAAACTCACTGTTCGGACCCCATGTGAACCACAGTAGAATAGATGACTGCTCTTTTCTCAAAAGCAAAGTGTGTTTCTTTTTTAGGCGAGCTAGAGTTTGTTTCCCAGTCCTAAATGGAGTTGAATCACATGCAGTTTTTGGTCCTACGAGCAAGAGTTGTTTTCTCGTAAGCAAAGTCACTATTGTGCTCCCATTGCCATACACAGTGCAAATAGCACTCGTGTCTGTTCCCAGCAAGTACAGTGTATTGGACTGAAGAGGAGCTACTGTTCTTGTCAGTTTCCTAAGCAGAGTTGAACTACATATGGCCCGTGTGTGTAGGAAGCACAGTTCTTTTGTTCTGAGCAAGCTCAATGTTCGGACCCCATAGGAAACACAGTAGAATAGAAGACTGCTCTTTTCTCAAAAACAGAGTTTGTTTCTTTTAAGGTGAGCTAGCGTTTGTTTCCCAGTCCTAAATGGAGTTGAATCACATACAGTTTTTGGTCCTACGAGCAAGAGTTGTTTTCTGGTAAGGAAAGTCACTATTGCACTCCCATTGCCATAGACAGTACAAGTAGCACTCGTGTCTGTTCCCATCAAGTACAGTGTATTGGACTGAAGAGGAGCTACTGTTCTTGTCAGTTTCCTAAGCAGAGTTGAACTAGATATGGCCCGTGTGTGGAGAAAGCACAGTTCTTTTGTTCTGAGCAAACTCACTATTCGGACCCCATGTGAACCACATTAGAATAGAAGACTGCTCTTTTCTCAAAAGCAAATTGTGTTTCTTTTAAGGCGAGCTAGAGTTTGTTTCCCAGTCCTAAATGGAGTTGAATCACATGCAGTTTTTGGTCCTACGAGCAAGAGTTGTTTTCTCGTAAGCAAAGTCACTTTTGTGCTCCCATTGCCTTACACAGTGCAAATAGCACTCTTGTCTGTTCCCAGCAAGTACAGTGTATTGGACTGAAGAGGAGCTACTGTTCTTGTCAGTTTCCTAAGCAGAGTTGAACTACATATGGCCCGTGTGTGTAGGAAGCACAGTTCTTTTGTTCTGAGCAAGCTCAATGTTCGGACCCCATAGGAAACACAGTAGAATAGAAGACTGCTCTTTTCTCAAAAACAGAGTGTGTTTCTTGTAAGGCGAGCTAGCGTTTGTTTCCCAGTCCTAAATGGAGTTGAATCACATGCAGTTTCTTGTCCTACGAGCAAGAGTTGTTTTCTGGTAAGAAGAGTCACTATTGCGCTCCCATTGCCATATACAGTGTAAATAGCACTCGCGTCTGTTCCCAGCAAGTACAGTGTATTGGACTGAAGAGGAGCTACTGTTCTTGTCAGTTTCCTAAGCAGAATTGAACTAGATATGGCCGTATTTGTAGGAAGCACAGTTCTTTTGTTCTGAGCAAACTCACTCTTCTGGCCCTATAGGAGACACAGTAGAGTAGAAGAGTGCTCTTTCCTCAAAAGCAGAGTGTGTTTCTTGTAAGGCGAGCTAGCGTTTGTTTCCCAGTCCTAAATGGAGTTGAATCACATGAATTTTTTGGTCCTATGTGCAAGAGTCGTTTTCTGGTAAGGAAAGTCACTATTGTGCTCCCATTTCCATACACAGTGCAAATAGCACTCGCATCTGTTCCCAGCATGTACAGTGTATTGGACTGAAGCAGAGCTACTGTTCTTGTCAGTTTGCTAAGCAGAGTTGAACTAGATATGGCCCCTGTGTGTAGGAAGCACAGTTCCTTTGTTCTGAGCAAGCTCACTGTTCGGACCACATAGGAAACACAGAAGAGTAGAAGAGTGCTCTTTTCTCAAAAGCAGAGTGTGTTTCTTGTAAGGCGAGCTAGCGTTTGTTTCCCAGTCCTAAATGGAGTTGAATCACATGCAGTTTTTGGTCCTATGAACAAGAGTTTTTTTCTGGTAAGGAAAGTCACTATTGTGCTCCTTTGCCATACACAGTGCAAATAGCACTCGCGTCTGTTCCTAGCAAGTACAGTGTATTGCACTAAAAAGGAGCTACTGTTCTTGTCAGTTTCCTAAGCAGAGTTGAACTACATATGGCCCGTGTGTGTAGGAAGCACAGTTCTTTTGTTCTGAGCAAGCTCAATGTTCGGACCCCATAGGAAACACAGGAGAATAGAAGAGTGCTCTTTTCTCAAAAGCAGAGTGTGTTTCTTGTAAGGCGAGCTAGCGTTTGTTTCCCAGTCCTAAATGGAGTTGAATCACATGCAGTTTTTGGTCCTACGAGCAAGAGTTGTTTTCTGGTAAGGAAAGTCACTATTGCGCTTCCTTTGCCATACACAGTGCAAATAGCACTCGCGTCTGTTCCCAGCAAGTACAGTGTATTGGACTGAAGAGGATCTACTGTTCTTGTCAGTTTCCTAAGCAGAATTGAACTAGATATGGCCGTATTTGTAGAAAGCACAGTTCTTTTGTTCTGAGCAAACTCACTGTTCTGGCCCTATAGGAGACACAGTAGAGTAGAAGAGTGCTCTTTTCTCAAAAGCAGAGTGTGTTCCTTGTAAGGCAAGCTAGCGTTTGTTTCCCAGTCCTAAATGGAGTTGAATCACATGCAGTTTCTTGTCCTACGAGCAAGAGTTGTTTTCTGGTAAGAAGAGTCACTATTGCGCTCCCATTGCCATATATAGTGTAAATAGCACTCACGTCTGTTCCCAGCAAGTACAGTGTATTGGACTGAAGAGGAGCTACTGTTCTTGTCAGTTTCCTAAGCAGAATTTAACTAGATATGGCCGTATTTGTAGGAAGCACAGTTCTTTTGTTCTGAGCAAACTCACTGTTCTGGCCCTATAGGAGACACAGTAGAGTAGAAGAGTGCTCTTTTCTCAAAAGCAGAGTGTGTTTCTTGTAAGGCGAGCTAGCGTTTGTTACCCAGTCCTGAATGGAGTTGAATCACATGAATTTTTTGGTCCTATGTGCAAGAGTCGTTTTCTGGTAAGGAAAGTCACTATTGTGCTCCCATTTCCATACACAGTGCAAATAGCACTCGCATCTGTTCCCAGCATGTACAGTGTATTGGACTGAAGCGGAGCTACTGTTCTTGTCAGTTTGCTAAGCAGAGTTGAACTAGATATGGCCCCTGTGTGTAGGAAGCACAGTTCTTTTGTTCTGAGCAAGCTCACTGTTCGGACCACATAGGAAACACAGAAGAGTAGAAGAGTGCTGTTTTCTCAAAAGCAGAGTGTGTTTCTTGTAAGGCAAGCTAGCGTTTGTTTCCCAGTCCTAAATGGAGTTGAATCACATGCAGTTTTTGGTCCTATGAACAAGAGTTTTTTTCTGGTAAGGAAAGTCACTATTGTGCTCCTTTGCCATACACAGTGCAAATAGCACTCGCGTCTGTTCCTAGCAAGTACAGTGTATTGCACTGAAGAGGAGCTACTGTTCTTGTCAGTTTCCTAAGCAGAGTTGAACTAGATAGGGACCCTGTGTGTAGGAAGCACAGTTCTTTTGTTCTGAGCAAGCTCACTGTTCGGACCCCATAGGAAACACAGTAGAGTAGAAGAGTGCTCTTTTCTCAAAAGCAGAGTGTGTTTCTTGTAAGGCGAGCTAGCATTTGTTTCCCAGTCCTAATTGGAGTTGAATCACATGCAGTTTCTTGTCCTATGAGCAAGAGTTGTTTTCTGGTAAGAAGAGTCACTGTTGCGCTCCCATTGTCATACACAGGGCAAATAGAACTGGCGTCTGTTCCCAGCATGTACAGTGTATTGGACTGAAGAGGATCTACTGCTCTTGTCAGTTTCCTAAGCAGAGTTGAACTAGATAGGGCCCCTGTGTGTAGGAAGCACAGTTCTTTTGTTCTGAGCAAGCTCACTGTTCGGACCCCATAGGAAACACAGTAGAGTAGAAGAGTGCTGTTTTCTCAAAAGCAGAGTGTGTTTCTTGTAAGGCGAGCTAGCGTTTGTTTCCCAGTCCTAAATGGAGTTGAATCCCATGCAGTTTCTTGTCCTATGAGCAAGAGTTGTTTTCTGGTAAGAAGAGTCACTATTGCGCTCCCATTGTCATACACAGGGCAAATAGAACTGGCGTCTGTTCCCAGCATGTACAGTGTATTGGACTGAAGAGAATCTACTGTTCTTGTCAGTTTCCTAAGAAGAATTGAACTAGATAAGGCCGTATTTGTAGGAAGCACAGTTCTTTTGTTCTGAGCAAACTCACTGTTCTGGCCCTATAGGAAACACAGTAGAGTAGAAGAGTGCTCTTTTCTCAAAAGCAGAGTGTGTTTCTTGTAATGCGAGCTAGTGTTTGTTTCCCAGTCAGAAATGGAGTTGAATCCCATGCAGTTTCTGGTCCTACGAGCAAGAGTTGTTTTCTGGTAAGAAGAGTCACTATTACGCTCCCATTGTCATACACAGGGCAAATAGCACTGGCGTCTGTTCCCAGCAAGTACAGTGTATTGGACTGAAGAGGAGCTACTGTTCTTGTCAGTTTCCTAAGCAGAGTTGAACTAGATATGGCCCCTGTGTGTAGGAAGCACAGTTCTTTTGTTCTGAGCAATCTCAAAGTTCGGACCCAATAGAAATCACATTAGAGTAGAAGAGTGCTCTTTTCTCAAAAGCAGAGTGTGTTTCTTGTAAGGCGAGCTAGTGTTTGTTTCCCAGTCCTAAATGGAGTTGAATCACATACAGTTTTTGGTCCTACGAGCAAGAGTTGTTTTCTGGTAAGGAAAGTCACTATTGCACTCCCATTGCCATACAGTTCATATAGCACTCGTGTCTGTTCCCAGCAAGTACAGTGTATTGGACTGAAGAGGAGCTACTGTTCTTGTCAGTTTCCTAAGCAGAGTTGAACTAGATATGGCCCGTGTGTGTAGGAAGCACAGTTCTTTTGTTCTGAGCAAGCTCAGTGTTCGGACCACATATGAACCACAGTAGAATAGAAGACTGCTCTTTTCTCAAAAGCAGAGTGTGTTTCTTGTAAGGCTAGCTAGAGTTTGTTTCCCAGTCCTAAATGGAGTTGAATCACATGCAGTTTGGTCCTACGCGCAAGAGTTGTTTTCTCGTAAGCAAAGTCACTATTGTGCTCCCATTGCCTTACACAGTGCAAATAGCACTCGTGTCTGTTCCCAGCAAGTACAGTGTATTGGACTGAAGAGGAGCTACTGTTCTTTTCAGTGTCCTAAGCAGAGTTGAACTACATATGGCCCGTGTGTGTAGGAAGCACAGTTCTTTTGTTCTGAGCAAGCTCAATGTTCGGACCCCATATGAACCACGGGAGAATAGAAGACTGCTCTTTTCTCAAAAACAGAGTGTATTTCTTATAAGGCGAGCTAGCGTTTGTTTCCCAGTCCTAAATGGAGTTGAATCACATGCAGTTTTTGGTCCTATGTGCAAGAGTTGTTTTCTGGTAAGGAAAGTCACTATTGCGCTCCCTTTGCCATACACAGTGCAAATAGCACTCGCGTCTGTTCCCAGCAAGTACAGTGTATTGGACTGAAGAGGAGCTACTGTTCTTGTCAGTTTCCTAAGCAGAGTTGAACTAGATATGGCCCATGTGTGTAGGAAGCACAGTTCTTTTGTTCTGAGCAAGCTCACTGTTTGGACCCCACAGGAAACACAGTAGAGTAGAAGAGTGCTCTTTTCTCAAAAGCAGAGTGTGTTTCTTGTAAGGCGAGCTAGCGTTTGTTTCCCAGTCCTAAATGGAGTTGAATAACATGCAGTTTCTTGTCCTATGAGCAAGAGTTGTTTTCTGGTAAGAGAAGTCACTATTGCGCTCCCATTGTCATACACAGGGCAAATAGAACTGGCGTCTGTTCCCAGCATGTACAGTGTATTGGACTGAAGAGGATCTACTGTTCTTGTCAGTTTCCTAAGCAGAATTGAACTAGATATGGCCGTATTTGTAGAAAGCACAGTTCTTTTGTTCTGAGCAAACTCACTGTTCTGGCCCTATAGGAGACACAGTAGAGTAGAAGAGTGCTCTTTTCTCAAAAGCAGAGTGTGTTTCTTGTAAGGCAAGCTAGCGTTTGTTTCCCAGTCCTAAATGGAGTTGAATCACATGCAGTTTCTTGTCCTACGAGCAAGAGTTGTTTTCTGGTAAGAAGAGTCACTATTGCGCTCCCATTGCCATATACAGTGTAAATAGCACTCGCGTCTGTTCCCAGCAAGTATAGTGTATTGGACTGAAGAGGAGCTACTGTTCTTGTCAGTTTCCTAAGCAGAATTTAACTAGATATGGCCGTATTTGTAGGAAGCACAGTTCTTTTGTTCTGAGCAAACTCACTGTTCTGGCCCTATAGGAGACACAGTAGAGTAGAAGAGTGCTCTTTTCTCAAAAGCAGAGTGTGTTTCTTGTAAGGCGAGCTAGCGTTTGTTTCCCAGTCCTGAATGGAGTTGAATCACATGAATTTTTTGGTCCTATGTGCAATAGTCGTTTTCTGGTAAGGAAAGTCACTATTGTGCTCCCATTTCCATACACAGTGCAAATAGCACTCGCATCTGTTCCCAGCATGTACAGTGTATTGGACTGAAGCGGAGCTACTGTTCTTGTCAGTTTGCTAAGCAGAGTTGAACTAGATATGGCCCCTGTGTGTAGGAAGCACAGTTCTTTTGTTCTGAGCAAGCTCACTGTTCGGACCACATAGGAAACACAGAAGAGTAGAAGAGTGCTCTTTTCTCAAAAGCAGAGTGTGTTTCTTGTAAGGCGAGCTAGCGTTTGTTTCCCAGTCCTAAATGGAGTTGAATCACATGCAGTTTTTGGTCCTATGAACAAGAGTTTTTTTCTGGTAAGGAAAGTCACTATTGTGCTCCTTTGCCATACACAGTGCAAATAGCACTCGCGTCTGTTCCTAGCAAGTACAGTGTATTGCACTGAAGAGGAGCTACTGTTCTTGTCAGTTTCCTAAGCAGAGTTGAACTAGATAGGGCCCCTGTGTGTAGGAAGCACAGTTCTTTTGTTCTGAGCAAGCTCACTGTTCGGACCCCATAGGAAACACAGTAGAGTAGAAGAGTGCTCTTTTCTCAAAAGCAGAGTGTGTTTCTTGTAAGGCGAGCTAGCATTTGTTTCCCAGTCCTAATTGGAGTTGAATCACATGCAGTTTCTTGTCCTATGAGCAAGAGTTGTTTTCTGGTAAAAAGAGTCACTGTTGCGCTCCCATTGTCATACACAGGGCAAATAGAACTGGCGTCTGTTCCCAGCATGTACAGTGTATTGGACTGAAGAGGATCTACTGCTCTTGTCAGTTTCCTAAGCAGAGTTGAACTAGATAGGGCCCCTGTGTGTAGGAAGCACAGTTCTTTTGTTCTGAGCAAGCTCACTGTTCGGACCCCATAGGAAACACAGTAGAGTAGAAGAGTGCTGTTTTCTCAAAAGCAGAGTGTGTTTCTTGTAAGGCGAGCTAGCATTTGTTTCCCAGTCCTAAATGGAGTTGAATAACATGCAGTTTCTTGTCCTATGAGCAAGAGTTGTTTTCTGGTAAGAAGAGTCACTATTGCACTCCCATTGTCATACACAGGGCAAATAGAACTGGCGTCTCTTCCCAGCATGTACAGTGTATTGGACTGAAGAGGATCTACTGTTCTTGTCAGTTTCCTAAGAAGAATTGAACTAGATAAGGCCGTATTTGTAGGAAGCACAGTTCTTTTGTTCTGAGCAAACTCACTGTTCTGGCACTATAGGAAACACAGTAGAGTAGAAGAGTGCTCTTTTCTCAAAAGGAGAGTGTGTTTCTTGTAATGCGAGCTAGTGTTTGTTTCCCAGTCAGAAATGGAGTTGAATCCCATGCAGTTTCTGGTCCTACGAGCAAGAGTTGTTTTCTGGTAAGAAGAGTCACTATTAAGCTCCCATTGTCATACACAGGGCAAATAGCACTGGCGTCTGTTCCCAGCAAGTACAGTGTATTGGACTGAAGAGGAGCTACTGTTCTTGTCAGTTTCCTAAGCAGAGTTGAACTATATATGGCCCCTGTGTGTAGGAAGCACAGTTCTTTTGTTCTGAGCAATCTCAAAGTTTGGACCCAATAGAAATCACATTAGAGTAGAAAAGTGCTCTTTTCTCAAAAGCAGAGTGTGTTTCTTGTAAGGCGAGCTAGTGTTTGTTTCCCAGTCCTAAATGGAGTTGAATCACATACAGTTTTTGGTCCTACGAGCAAGAGTTGTTTTCTGGTAAGGAAAGTCACTATTGCACTCCCATTGCCATACACAGTTCAAATAGCACTCGTGTCTGTTCCCAGCAAGTACACTGTATTGGACTGAAGAGGAGCTACTGTTCTTGTCAGTTTCCTAAGCAGAGTTGAACTAGATATGGCCCGTGTGTGTAGGAAGCACAGTTCTTTTGTTCTGAGCAAGCTCAGTGTTCGGACCACATATGAACCACAGTAGAATAGAAGACTGCTCTTTTCTCAAAAGCAGAGTGTGTTTCTTGTAAGGCGAGCTAGCGTTTGTTTCCCAGTCCTAAATGGAGTTGAATCACATGCAGTTTGGTCCTACGAGCAAGAGTTGTTTTCTCGTAAGCAAAGTCACTATTGTGCTCCCATTGCCTTACACAGTGCAAATAGCACTCGCGTTATTTCCCAGCAAGTACAGTTTATTGGACTGAAGAGGAGCTACTGTTCTTGTCAGTTTCCTAAGCAGAGTTGAACTAGATATGGCCCATGTGTGTAGGAAGCACAGTTCTTTTGTTCTGAGCAAGCTCACTGTTTGGACCCCACAGGAAACACAGTAGAGTAGAAGAGTGCTCTTTACTCAAAAGCAGAGTGTGTTTCTTGTAAGGCGAGCTAGCATTTGTTTCCCAGTCCTAAATGGAGTTGAATCACATGCAGTTTCTTGTCCTACGAGCAAGAGTTGTTTTCTGGTAAGAAGAGTCACTATTGTGCTCCCATTGCCATATACAGTGTAAATAGCACTCGCGTCTGTTCCCAGCAAGTACAGTGTATTGGACTGAAGAGGACCTACTGTTCTTGTCAGTTTCCTAAGCAGAATTAAACTAGATATGGCCGTATTTGTAGGAAGCACAGTTCTTTTGTTCTGAGCAAACTCACTGTTCTGGCCCTATAGAAGACACAGTAGAGTAGAAGAGTGCTCTTTTCTCAAAAGCAGAGTGTGTTTCTTGTAAGGCAAGCTAGCGTTTGTTTTCCAGTCCTAAATGGAGTTGAATTACATGCAGTTTCAGGTCCTACGAGCAAGAGTTGTTTTCTGGTAAGAAGAGTCACTATTGCGCTCCCATTGTCATACACAAGGCAAATAGCACTGGCGTCTGTTCCCATCAAGTACAGTGTATTGGACTGAAGAGGATCTACTCTTCTTGTCAGTTTCCTAAGCAGAATTGAACTAGATATGGCCGTGTGTGTAGAAAGCACAGTTCTTTTGTTCTGAGCAAGCTCACTGTTAGGACCCCATAGGAAACACAGTAGAGTAGAAGAGTGCTCTTTTCTCAAAAGCAGAGTGTGTTTCTTGTAAGGCGAGCTAGCGTTTGTTTCCCAGTCCTAAATGGAGTTGAATCACACGCAGTTTCTAGTCCTATGAGAAAGGGTTGTTTTCTGGTAAGAAGAGTCACTATGGCACTCCCATGTTCATACACAGGTCAAATAGCACTGGCGTCTGTTTACCGCAAGTACAGTGTTTTGGACTGAAGATGAGCTACTCTTCTTGTCAGTTTCCTAAGCAGAATTGAACTAGATATGGCCGTGTGTGTAGGAAGCACAGTTCTTTTGTTCTGAGCAAGCTAATTGTTTTGGCCCTATAGGACACACAATAGAGTAGAAGAGTGCTCTTTTCTCAAAAGCAGAGTGTGTTTGTTGTAAGGCGAGCTAGCGTTTGGTTCCCAGTCCTAAATGGAGTTGAATCACTGGCAGTTTTTGGTCCTACGAGCAAGAGTTGTTTTCTGGTAAGGAAAGTCACTATTGTGCTCCCATTGCCATACATAGTTCAAAAAGCACTTGCGTCTGTTCCCAGCAAGTACAGTGTATTGGACTGAAGAGGTGCTACTGTTCTTGTCAGTTTCCTAAGCAGAGTTGAACTAGATATAGTCGGTGTGTGTAGGAAGCAGAGTTCTTTTGTTCTGAACAAGCTCACTGTTCTGGACCTATAGGAAACACATTAGAGTAGAAGAGTGCTCTTTTCTCAAAAGCAGAGTGTGTTTCTTGTAAGGCGAGCTAGCGTTTGTTTCCCAGTTCTAAATGGAGTTGAATCACATGTAGTTTCTGGTCCTACGAGCAAGGGTTGTTTTCTGGTAAGAAGAGTCACTATTGCGCTCCCATTTTCATACACAGGGCAAATAGCACTCGCGTCTGTTCGCAGCAAGTACAGTGTATTGTTCTGAAGATGAGCTACTGTTCTTGTCAGTTTCTTAAGCAGAGTTTAACTAGATATGGCCGCTGTGTGTAGGAAGCACAGTTCTTTTGTTCTGAGCAAGCTCACTGTTCGGACCCCATAGGAAACAGAGTAGAGTAGAAGAGTGCTCTTTTCTCAAAAGCAGAGTGTGTTTCTTGTAAGGCGAGCTAGTGTTTTTTCCCAGTCTGAAATGGAGTTGAATCCCATGCAGTTTCTGGTCCTATGAGCAAGAGTTGTTTTCTGGTAAGAAGAGTCACTATTGCGCTCCCATTGCCATACACAGGGCATATAGCACTCGCGTCTGTTCGCAGCAAGTACAGTGTATTGTTCCGAAGATGAGCTACTGTTCTTGTCAGTTTCCTAAGCAGAGTTGAACTTGATATGGCCCCTGTGTGTAGGAAGCACAGTTCTTTTGTTCTGAGCAAGCTCACTGTTGGGACCCCAAAGGAAACAGAGTAGAGTACAAGACTGCTCTTTTCTCAAAAGCAGAGTGTGTTTCTTGTAAGGCGAGCTAGTCTTTGTATCAAAGTCTGAAATGGAGTTGAATCCCATGCAGTTTCTGGTCCTATGAGCAAGAGTTGTTTTCTGGTAAGAAGAGTCACTATTGCGCTCCCATTGCCATATACAGTGAAAATAGCTCTCGTGTCTGTTCCCAGCAAGTACAGTGTATTGGACTGAAGCATAGCTACTGTTCTTGTCAGTTTCCTAAGCAGAGTTGAACTAGATATGGGCCCTGTGTGTAGGAAGCACAGTTCTTTTGTCCTGAGCAAGCTCACTATTCGGACCCCATAGGAAACACAGTAGAGTGGAAGAGTGCTCTTTTCTCAAAATCAGAATGTCTTCCTTGTAAGGCGAGCTAGTGTTTGTTTCCCAGTCAGAAATGGAGTTGAATCCCATGCAATTTCTGGTCTTATAAGCAATAGTTGTTTTCTGATAAGTAGAGTCACTATTGTGCTCCTATTGCCATACGCAGTGCAAATAGCACTCGCGTCTGTTCCCAGCAAGTACAGTGTATTGGACTGAATAGGAGCTACTGTTCTTGTCAGTTTCCTAAGCAGAGTTGAACTACATATGGTCCGTGTGTGTAGGAAGGACAGTTCTTTTGTTCTGAGCAAGCTCACTGTTTGGACCCCACAGGAAACACAGTAGAGTAGAAGAGTGCTCTTTTCTCAAAAGCAGAGTGTGTTTCTTGTAAGGCGAGCTAGCATTTGTTTCCCAGTCCTAAATGGAGTTGAATCACATGCAGTTTCTTGTCCTACGAGCAAGAGTTGTTTTCTGGTAAGAAGAGTCACTATTGCGCTCCCATTGCCATATACAGTGTAAATAGCACTCGCGTCTGTTCCCAGCAAGTACAGTGTATTGGACTGAAGAGGACCTACTGTTCTTGTCAGTTTCCTAAGCAGAATTAAACTAGATATGGCCGTATTTGTAGGAAGCACAGTTCTTTTGTTCTGAGCAAACTCACTGTTCTGGCCCTATAGAAGACACAGTAGAGTAGAAGAGTGCTCTTTTCTCAAAAGCAGAGTGTGTTTCTTGTAAGGCAAGCTAGCGTTTGTTTTCCAGTCCTAAATGGAGTTGAATCACATGCAGTTTCAGGTCCTACGAGCAAGAGTTGTTTTCTGGTAAGAAGTGTCACTATTGCGCTCCCATTGTCATACACAAGGCAAATAGCACTGGCGTCTGTTCCCATCAAGTACAGTGTATTGGACTGAAGAGGATCTACTCTTCTTGTCAGTTTCCTAAGCAGAATTGAACTAGATATGGCCGTGTGTGTAGAAAGCACAGTTCTTTTGTTCTGAGCAAGCTCACTGTTAGGACCCCATAGGAAACACAGTAGAGTAGAAGAGTGCTCTTTTCTCAAAAGCAGAGTGTGTTTCTTGTAAGGCGAGCTAGCGTTTGTTTCCCAGTCCTAAATGGAGTTGAATCACACGCAGTTTCTAGTCCTATGAGCAAGGGTTGTTTTCTGGTAAGAAGAGTCACTATGGCACTCCCATTTTCATACACAGGTCAAATAGCACTGGCGTCTGTTTACCGCAAGTACAGTGTTTTGGACTGAAGATGAGCTACTCTTCTTGTCAGTTTCCTAAGCAGAATTGAACTAGATATGGCCGTGTGTGTAGGAAGCACAGTTCTTTTGTTCTGAGCAAGCTCACTGTTCGGACCCCAAAGGAAACACAGTAGAGTAGAAGAGTGCTCTTTTCTCAAAAGCAGAGTGTGTTTCTTGTAAGGCGAGCTAGCATTTGTTTCCCAGTCCTAAATGGAGTTGAATCACATGCAGTTTCTGGTCCTACGAGCAAGAGTTGTTTTCTGGTAAGAAGAGTCACTATTGTGCTCCCATTGTCATTCACAGGGCAAATAGCACTGGCGTCTGCTCCCAGAATGTACATTGTATTGGACTGAACAGGAGTTACTGTTCTTTTCAGTTTCCTAAGCAGAATTGAACTAGATATGGCAGTATTTGTAGGAAGCACAGTTCTTTTGTTCTGAGCAAGCTAACTCTTCTGGCCCTATAGGAAACACAGTAGAGTAGAAGAGTGCTCTTTTCTCAAAAGCAGAGTGTGTTTCTTGTAAGGCGAGCTAGCGTTTGTTTCCCAGTACTAAATGGAGTTGAATCACATGCAGTTTTTGGTCCTACGAGCAAGAGTTGTTTTCTGGTAATAAAGTCACTACTGCGCTCCCATTGCCATACACAGTGCAAATAGCACTCGCATCTGTTCCCAGCAAGTACAGTGTATTGGACTGAAGCGGAGCTACTGTTCTTGTCAGTTTCCTTAGCAGAGTTGAACTAGATATGGCCCCTGTGTGTAGGAAGCACAGTTCTTTTGTCCTGAGCAAGCTCACTATTTGGACACATAGGGAACACAGTACAGTAGAAGAGTGCTCTTTTCTCAAAAGCAGAGTGTCTTTCTTGTAAGGCGAGCTAGTGTTTGTTTCCCAGTCAGAAATGGAGTTGAATCCCATGCAGTTTCTGGTCTTATGAGCAAGAGTTGTTTTCTGATAAGAAGAGTCACTATTGTGCTCCTATTGCCATACACAGTGCAAATAGCACACGCGTCTGTTCCCAGCAAGTACAGTGTATTGGACTGAAGAGGAGCTACTGTTCTTGTCAGTTTCCTAAGCAGAGTTGAACTAGATATGGCCCGTGTGTGTAGGAAGCACAGTTCTTTTGTTCTGAGCAAGCTCACTGTTCGGACCCCATAGGAAACACAGTAGAGTAGAAGACTGCTCTTTTCTCAAAAGGAGAGTGTGTTTCTTGTAAGGCGAGCTAGCGTTTGTTTCCCAGTCCTAAATGGAGTTGAATCCCATGCAGTTTTTGGTCCTACGAGCAAGAGTTGTTTTCTGGTAATAAAGTCACTGTTGCACTCCCATTGCCATACACAGTGTAAATAGCACTCGCATCTGTTCCCAGCAAGTACAGTGTATTGGACTGAAGCGGAGCTACTGTTCTTGTCAGTTTCCTAAGCAGAGTTGAACTAGATATGGCCCGTGTGTGTAGGAATCCCAGTTCTTTTGTTCTGAGCAAGCTCACTGTTCGGACCCCATAGGAAACACAGTAGAGTAGAAGAGTGCTCTTTTCTCAAAAGCAGAGTGGGTTTCTTGTAAGGCGCGCTAGACTTTGTATCCCAGTCTTAATGGAGTTGAATCACATGCATTTTCTGGTCCTATGAGCAAGAGTTGTTTTCTGGTAAGGAAAGTAACTATTGAGCTCACATTGCCACACACTGTTCAAATAGGACTGGCGTCTGTTCCCATCAAGTACCGTGTATTGGACTGAAGAGGATCTACTCTTCTTGTCAGTTTCCTAAGCAGAATTGAACTAGATATGGCCGTGTGTGTAGAAAGCACAGTTCTTTTGTTCTGAGCAAGCTCACTGTTCAGACCCCATAGGAAACACAGTAGAGTAGAAGAGTGCTCTTTTCTCAAAAGCAGAGTGTGTTTCTTGTAAGGCGAGCTAGCGTTTGTTTCCCAGTCCTAAATGGAGTTGAATCACACACAGTTTCTAGTCCTATGAGCAAGGGTTGTTTTCTGGTAAGAAGAGTAACTATGGCACTCCCATTTTCATACACAGGTCAAATAGCACTGGCTTCTGTTTACCGCAAGTACAGTGTATTGGACTGAAGATGAGCTACTCTTCTTGTCAGTTTCCTAAGCAGAATTGAACTAGATATGGCCGTGTGTGTAGGAAGCACAGTTCTATTGTTCTGAGCAAGCTAATTGTTTTGGCCCTATAGGACACACAATAGAGTAGAAGAGTGCTCTTTTCTCAAAAGCAGAGTGTGTTTCTTGTAAGGCGAGCTAGTGTTTTTTCCCAGTCTGAAATGGAGTTGAATCCCATGCAGTTTCTGGTCCTATGAGCAAGAGTTGTTTTCTGGTAAGAAGAGTCACTATTGCGCTCCCATTGCCATACACAGGGTATATAGCACTCGCGTCTGTTCGCAGCAAGTACAGTGTATTGTTCTGAAGATGAGCTACTGTTCTTGTCAGTTTCCTAAGCAGAGTTGAACTAGATATGGCCCCTGTGTGTAGGAAGCACAGTTCTTTTGTTCTGAGCAAGCTCACTGTTCGGACCCCAAAGGAAACAGAGTAGAGTACAAGACTGCTCTTTTCTCAAAAGCAGAGTGTGTTTCTTGTAAGGCGAGCTAGTCTTTGTATCAAAGTCTGAAATGGAGTTGAATCCCATGCAGTTTCTGGTCCTATGAGCAAGAGTTGTTTTCTGGTAAGAAGAGTCACTATTGCGCTCCCATTGCCATATACAGTGAAAATAGCTCTCGTGTCTGTTCCCAGCAAGTACAGTGTATTGGACTGAAGAGGAGCTACTGTTCTTGTCAGTTTCCTAAGCAGAGTTGAGCTAGATATGGCCCGTGCTTGTAGGAAGCACAGTTCTTTTGTTCTGAGCAAGGTCACTGTTTGGACCCCAAAGGAAACACAGTAGATTAGAAGAGTGCTCTTTTCTCAAAAGCAGAGTGTGTTTCTTGTAAGGCTAGCTAGCGTTTGTTTCGCAGTCCCAAATGGAGTTGAATCACATGCAGTTTCTGGTCCTACGAGCAAGAGTTGTTTTCTGGTAAGAAGAGTAACTATTTCCTCCCATTGTCATACACAGGACAAATAGCAGTGGCGTCTGTTCCCAGCATGTACAGTGTATTGTACTGAAGAGGATCTACTGTTCTAGTCAGTTTCCTAAGCAGATTTGAACTAGATATAGTCGGTGTGTGTAGGAAGCACAGTTCTTTTGTTCTGAGCAAGCTCACTGTTTTGGCCCTGTAAGAAACACAGTAGAGTAGAAGAGTGCTCTTTTCTCAAAAGCAGAGTGTGTTTCTTGTAAGGCGAGCTAGTGTTTGTTTCCCAGTCTTAATGGAGTTGAATCACATGCAGTTTTTGGTCCTACGAGCTAGAGTTGTTTTCTGGTAAGGAAAGTCACTATTGCGCTCCAATTGCCATACATAGTGTAAATAGCACTCGCGTCTGTTCCCAGCAAGTACAGTGTATTGAACTGAAGATGAGCTACTGTTCTTGTCAGTTTCCTAAGCAGAGTTGAACTAAATATGGCCCCTGTGTGTAGGAAGCACAGTTCTTTTGTTGTGAGCAAGCTCACTGTTTGGACCACATAGGAAAAACAGTACAGTAGAAGAGTGCTCTTTTCTCAAAACCAGAGTGTGTTTCTTGTAAGGCGAGCTAGTCTTTGTATCCCAGTCTGAAATGGAGCTGAATACCATGCAGTTTCTGGTCCTACGAGCAAGAGTTGTTTTCTGGTAAGAAGAGTCACTATTGCGCTCCCATTGCCATACACAGTGCAAATAGCAGTCACGTCTGTTCCCAGCAAGTACAGTGTATTGGACTGAAGATGATCTACTGTTCTTGTCAGTTTCCTAAGCAGAGTTGAACTAGATATGGCCCGTGTGTGTAGGAAGCACAGTTCTTTTGTTCTGAGCAAGCTCACTGTTAGGATACCATAGGAAACACAGTAGAGTAGAAGAGTGCTCTTTTCTCAAAAGCAGAGTGTGTTTCTTGTAAGGCGAGCTAGTGTTTGTTTCCCAGTCAGAAATGGAGTTGAATCCCATGCAGTTTCTGGTCCTACGAAAAGAGATGTTTTCTGGTAAGAAGAGTCACTATTGCGCTCCCATTGCGATACACATTACAAATAGCACTCGCGTCTGTTCCCAGGAAGTACAGTGTATTGGACTGAAGAGGAGCTACTGTTCTTGTCAGTTTACTAAGCAGAGTTGAACTAGATATGGCCTGTGTGTGTAGGAAGCACAGTTCTTTTGTTCTGAGCAAGCTCACTGTTCGGAACACATTGGAAACACTTTAGAGTAGAAGAGGGCTCTTTTCTCAAAAGCAGAGTGTGTTTCTTGTAAGGCGAGCTAGCGTTTGTTTCCCAGTCCTAAATGGAGTTGAATCACATGCAGTTTCTGATCCGATGAGCAAGAGTTGTTTTCTGGTAAGAAGAGTCACTATTGCGCTCCCATTGCCATACACAGTGCAAATAGCACTCGCATCTGTTCCCAGCAAGTACAGTGTATTGGACTGAAGAGGAGCTACTGTTCTTGTCAGTTTCCTAAGCAGTGTTGAACTAGATATGGCCTGTGTGTGTAGGAAGCACAGTTCTTTTGTTCTGAGCAAGCTCACTGTTCGGACCCCATAGGAAACACAGTAAAGTAGAAGAGTGCTCTTTTCTCAAAAGCAGAGTGGGTTTCTTGGAAGGCGCGCTAGACTTTGTATCCCACTCTTAATGGAGTTGAATCACATGCATTTTCTGGTCCTACGAGCAAGAGTTGTTTTCTGGTAAGGAAAGTAACTATTGAGCTCCCATTGCCATACACAGTGCAAATAGCACTCACGTCTGTTCCCAGCAAGTACAGTGTATTGGACTGAAGAGGATCTACTCTTCTTGTCAGTTTACTAAGCAGAATTGAACTAGATATGGCCGTGTGTGTAGAAAGCACAGTTCTTTTGTTCTGAGCAAGCTCACTGTTCGGACCCCATAGGAAACACAGTAGAGTAGAAGAGTGCTCTTTTCTCAAAAGCAGAGTGTGTTTCTTGTAAGGCGAGCTAGCATTTGTTTCCCAGTCCTAAATGGAGTTGAATCACACGCAGTTTCTAGTCCTACGAGCAAGGGTTGTTTTCTGGTAAGAAGAGTCACTATGGCACTCCCATTTTCATACACAGGTCAAATAGCATTGGCGTCTGTTTACCGCAAGTACAGTGTTTTGGACTGAAGATGAGCTACTCTTCTTGTCAGTTTCCTAAGCAGAATTGAACTAGATATGGCCGTGTGTGTAGGAAGCACAGTTCTTTTGTTCTGAGCAAGCTAATTGTTTTGGCCATATAGGACACACAATAGAGTAGAAGAGTGCTCTTTTCTCAAAAGCAGAGTGTGTTTGTTGTAAGGCGAGCTAGCGTTTGGTTCCCAGTCCTAAATGGAGTTGAATCACTGGCAGTTTTTGGTCCTATGAGCAA
This sequence comes from Peromyscus eremicus, assembly GCF_949786415.1. Taxonomy (NCBI): domain Eukaryota; kingdom Metazoa; phylum Chordata; class Mammalia; order Rodentia; family Cricetidae; genus Peromyscus; species Peromyscus eremicus. Next base: position 27,212 of record NW_026735743.1, on the reverse strand, counting down.
GAGTTGTTTTCTGGTAAGGAAAGTAACTATTGTGCTCCCATTGCCATACATAGTTCAAAAAGCACTTGCGTCTGTTCCCAGCAAGTACAGTGTATTGGACTGAAGAGGTGCTACTGTTCTTGTCAGTTTCCTAAGCAGAGTTCAACTAGATATAGCCCGTGTGTGTAGGAAGCACAGTTCTTTTTTTCTGAGCAAGCACACTGTTTGGACACCAAAGGAAACACAGTAGAGTAGAAGAGTGCTCTTTTCTCAAAAGCAGAGTGTGTTTCTTGTAAGGCAAGGTAGCGTTTGTATTGCAGTCCTAAATGGAGTGGAATCACATGCAGTTTTTGGTCCTACGAGCTAGAATTGTTTTCTTGTAAGGAAAGTAACTTTTGCGCTCCCATTGCCATGCTTAGTGCAAATAGCACTGGCATGTGTTCCCAGCAAGTACAGTGTATTGGACTGAAGAGGAGCTACTGTTCTTGTCAGTTTCCTAAGCAGAGTTGAACTAGATATGGCCACTGTGGGTAGGAAGCACAGTTCTTTTGTTCTGAGCCAGCTCACTATTCTGGCCCTATAGGAAACACAGTAGAGTAGAAGAGTGCTCTTTTCTCAAAAGCAGAGTGTTTTTCTTGTAAGGCGAGCTAGCATTTGTTTCCGGTCCTAAATGGAGTTGAATCACATGAAGTTTCTGGTCCTACGAGCTAAAGTTGTTTTCTGGTAAGAAGAGTCACTATTGCGCTCCCATTGTCATACACAAGGCAAATAGCACTGGCGTCTGTTCCCAGCATGTACAGTGTATTGGACTGCAGATGATCTACTGTTCTTGTCAGTTTCCTAAGCAAAATTGAACTAGATATTGCCGTGTGTGTAGGAAGCACATTTCTTTGGTTCTGAGCAAGCTCACTGTTCTGGCCCTATAGGAATCACAGTAGAGTAGAAGAGTGATCTTTTCTCAAAAGCAAAGTGTTTTTCTTGTAAGGCGAGCTAGTGTTTGTTTCCCAGTCTTAAATGGAGTTGAATCACATGCAGTTATTGGTCCTACGAGTAAGAGGTGTTTTCTGGTAAGGAAAGTCACTATTGTGCTCCCATTGCCATACACAGTGCAAATAGCTCTTGCGTCTGTTCCCAACAAGTACAGAATATTGGACTGAAGAGGAGCTACCGTTCTTGTCAGTTTCCTAAGCAGAGTTGAACTAGATGTGGCCCGTGTTTGTAGGAAGCATAGTTCTTTTGTTCTGAGCAAGCACACTGTTTGGACCCCAAAGGACACACAGAAGAGTAGAAGAGTGCTCTTTTCTCAAAAGCAGAGTGTGTTTCTTGTAAGGTGAGCTAGCGTTTGTTTCACAGTCATAAATGGCGTTGAATCACATGCAGTTTCAGGTCCTACGAGCAAGAGTTGTTTTCTGGTAAGAAGAGTCACTATTGCGCTCCCATTGTCATACTCAAGGCAAATAGCACTGGCGTCTGTTCCCAGCATGTACAGTGTATTGGACTGAAGAGGAGCTACTGTTCTTGTCAGTTTCCTAAGCAGAATTGAGCTAGATATGGCCGTGTGTGTAGGAAGCACAGTTCTTTTGTACTGAGCAAGCTCACTGTTCGAACCCATAGGAAACACAGTAGAGTAGAAGAGTGCTCTTTTCTCAAAAGCAGAGTGTGTTTCTTGTATGGCGAGCTAGCATTTGTTTCCCAGTCCTAAATGGATTTGAATCACATGCAGTTTCTGGTCCTACGAGCTAAAGTTGTTTTCTGGTAAGAAGAGTCACTATTGCGCTCCCATTGTCATACACAAGGCAAATAGCACTGGCATCTGTTCCCAGCATGTACAGTGTATTGGACTGAAGAGGATCTACTGTTCTTGTCAGTTTCCTAAGCAAAATTGAACTAGATATGGCCCGTGTTTGTAGGAAGCACAGTTCTTTTGTTCTGAGCAAGCACACTGTTTGGACCCCAAAGGACACACAGAAGAGTAGAAGAGTGCTCTTTTCTCAAAAGCAGAGTGTGTTTCTTTTAAGGTGAGCTAGTGTTTGTTTCCCAGTCCTAAATGGAGTTGAATCACATGCAGTTTCAGGTCCTACGAGCAAGAGTTGTTTTCTGGTAAGAAGAGTCACTATTGCGCTCCCATTGTCATACACAAGGCAAATAGCACTGGCGTCTGTTCCCAGCATGTACAATGTATTGGACTGAAGAGGAGCTACTGTTCTTGTCAGTTTCCTAAGCAGAATTGAACTAGATATGGCTGTGTGAGTAGGAAGCACAGTTCTTTTGTACTGAGCAAGCTCACTGTTCGAACCCATAGGAAACACAGTAGAGTAGAAGAGTGCCCTTTTCTCAAAAGCAGAGTGTGTTTCTTGTAAGGCGAACTAGCATTTGTTTCCTAGTCCTAAATGGAGTTGAATCACATGCAGTTTCTGGTCCTACGAGCAAGAGACATTTTCTGGTAAGAAGAGTCACTATTGTGCTCCCATTGCCATATACAGTGAAAATAGCTCTCGCGTCTGTTCCCAGCAAGTACAGTGTATTGGACTGAAGAGGAGCTAATGTTCTTGTCAGTTTCCTAAGCAGAGTTGAACTAGATATGGCCCGTGTATGTAGGAAGCACAGTTCTATTGTTCTGAGCAAGCACACTGTTTGGACCCCAAAGGAAACACAGAAGAGTAGAAGAGTGCTCTTTTCTCAAAAGCAGAGTATGCTTCATGTAAGGCGAGCTAGTGTTTGTTTCCCAGTCCTAAATGGAGTTGAATCCCGTGCAGTTTCTGGTCCTAGGAGCAAGAGTTGTTTTCTGGTAAGAAGAGTCACTTTTGCACTCCCATTGTCATACACAGGGCAAATAGCACTGGCGTCTGTTCCCAGCATGTACAGTTTATTGGACTGAAGAGGAGCTACTGTTCTTGTCAGTTTCCTAAGCAGAATTGAACTAGATATTGTCCGTGTGTGTAGGAAGCACAGTTCTTTTGTTCTGTGCAAGCACACTGTTCGGACCCCATAGGAAACAAAGTAGTGTAGAAGAGTGCTCTTTTCTCAAAAGCAGAGTGTGTTTCTTGTAAGGCGAGCTAGTGTTTGTTTCCCAGTCCTAAATGGAGTGGAAACACATGCAGTTTCTGGTCCTACGAGCAAGAGTTTTTTCTGGTAAGAAGAGTCACTATTGCGCTCCCATTGTCATACACAGGGCAAATAGCACTGCCGTCTGTTCCCAGCATGTACAGTGTATTGGACTGAAAAGGATCTACTGTTCTTGTCAGTTTCCTAGGCAGAGTTGAACTAGATATGGCCCGTGTGTGTAGAAAGTGCAGTTCTTTTGTTCTGAGCAAGCTCACTGTTCGAACCCATAGTAAACACAGTAGAGTAGAAGCGTGCTCTGTTCTCAAAAGCAGAGTGTGTTTCTTTTAAGGCAAGCTAGCGTTTGTTTTCCATTCCTAAATGGAGTTGAATGACATGCAGTTTTTGGTCCTACGAGCTAGAGTTGTTTTCTGGTAAGAAAAGTCACTATTGCACTCCCACTGCCATACATAGTGCAAAAAGCACTAGCGTCTGTTCCCAGCAAGTACAGTGTATTGGACTGAAGAGGAGCTACTGTTCTTGTCAGTTTCCTAAGCAGAGTTGAACTAGATAAGGCACCTGTGTGTAGGGAGCACAGTTCTTTTGTTCTGAGCAAGCTCACTGTTCGGACCCCATAGGAAACACAGTAGAGTAGAAGAGTGCTCTTTTCTCAAAAGCAGAGTGTGTTTCTTGTAAGTCGAGCTAGCGTTTGTTTCCCAGTCCTAAATGGAGTTGAATCACATGCAGTTTCTTGTCCTACGAGCAAGTGTTTTCTGGTAAGAAGAGTCATTATTGCGTTCCCTTGGTCATACACATTACAAATAGCACTGGCGTCTGTTCCCAGCATGTACAGTGTATTGTACTGAAGAGGATCTACTGTTCTAGTCAGTTTCCTAAGCAGAAGTGAACTAGATATTGCCGTGTGTGTAGGAAGCACAGTTCTTTTGTTCTGAGCAAGCTCACTGTTTTGGCCCTGTAAGAAACACAGTAGAGTAGAAGAGTGCTCTTTTCTCAAAAGCAGAGTGTGTTTCTTGTAAGGCGAGCTAGCATTTGGTTCCCAGTCCTAAATGGAGTTGAATCACATGCAGTTTTTGGTCCTACGAGCTAGAGTTGTTTTCTGGTAAGGAAAGTCACTATTGCGCTCCCATTGCCATACATAGTGCAAATAGCACTTGCGTCTGTTCCCAGCAAGTACAGTGTATTGAACTGAAGATGAGCTACTGTTCTTGTCAGTTTCCTAAGCAGAGTTGAACTAAATATGGCCCCTGTGTGTAGGAAGCACAGTTCTTTTGTTCTGAGCAAGCTCACTGTTTGGACCACATAGGAAACACAGTACAGTAGAAGAGTGCTCTTTTCTCAAAAGCAGAGTGTGTTTCTTGCAAGGCGAGCTAGTCTTTGTATCCCAGTCTGAAATGGAGTTGAATCCCATGCAGTTTCTGGTCCTACGAGCAAGAGTTGTTTTCTGGTAAGAAGAGTCACTATTGCGCTCCCATTGCCATACACAGTGCAAATAGCAGTCACGTCTGTTACCAGCAAGTACAGTGTATTGGACTGAAGCAGAGCTACTGTTCTTGTCAGTTTCCTAAGCAGAGTTGAACTAAATATGGCCCCTGTGTGTAGGAAGCACAGTTCTTTTGTTCTGAGCAAGCTCACTGTTTGGACCACATAGGAAACACAGTACAGTAGAAGAGTGCTCTTTTCTCAAAAGCAGAGTGTGTTTCTTGCAAGGCGAGCTAGTCTTTGTATCCCAGTCTGAAATGGAGTTGAATCCCATGCAGTTTCTGGTCCTACGAGCAAGAGTTGTTTTCTGGTAAGAAGAGTCACTATTGCGCTCCCATTGCCATACACAGTGCAAATAGCAGTCACGTCTGTTACCAGCAAGTACAGTGTATTGGACTGAAGCAGAGCTACTGTTCTTGTCAGTTTCCTAAGCAGAGTTGAACTAGATATGGCCCGTGTGTGTAGGAAGCACAGTTCTTTTGTTCTGAGCAAGCTCACTGTTCTGGCCCTATAGGAAAAACAGTAGAGTAGAAGAGTGCTCTTTTCTTAAAAGCAGAGTGTGTTTCTATAAGGTGAGCTAGCGTTTGTTTCCCAGTCCTAAATGGAGTTGAATCACATGCAGTTTCTGGTCCTACGAGCAAGAGATGTTTTCTGGTAAGAAGTGTCACTATTGTGCTCCCATTGTCATACACATGGCAAATAGCACTCGCCTCTGTTACCAGCAAGTACAGTGTATTGGACTTCAGATGATCTACTGTTCTTGTCAGTTTCTTAAGCAGAGTTGAACTAGATATGGCACGTGTGTGTAGGAAGCACAGTTCTTTTGTTCTGAGCAAGCTCACTGTTAGGATACCATAGGAAATACAGTAGAGTAGAAGAGTGCTCTTTTCTCAGAAGCAGAGTGTGTTTCTTGTAAGGCGAGCTAGTGTTTGTTTCCCAGTCAGAAATGGAGTTGAATCCCATGCAGTTTCTGGTCCTACGAAAAGAGATGTTTTCTGGTAAGAAGAGTCACTATTGCGCTCCCATTGCGATACACATTACAAATAGCACTCGCATCTGTTCCCAGGAAGTACAGTGTATTGTAATGAAGAGGAGCTACTGTTCTTGTCAGTTTCCTAAGCAGAATTGAGCTAGATATGGCCGTGTGTGTAGGAAGCACAGTTCTTTTGTTCTGAGCAAGCTCACTGTTTTGGCCCTATAGGAAACACAGTAGAGTAGAAGAGTGCTATATTCTCAAAAGCAGAGTGTGTTTTTTGTAATGGAGCTAGCGTTTGTTTCGCAGTCCTAAATGGATTTGAATCACATGCAGTTTCTGGTCCTACGAGCAAGAGTTGTTTTTTGGTAAGAAGAGTCACTATTGCGCTCCCATTGTCATACACAGGGCAAATAGCACTGGCGTCTGTTCCCAGCATGTACAGTGTATTGGACTGAAGAGGATCTACTGTCCTTGTCAGTTTCCTATGCAGAATTGATCTAGATATGGCCCGTGTGTGTAGGAAGCACAATTCTTTTGTTCTGAACAAGCTCACTGTTCTGGCCCTATAGGAAACACAGTAGAGAAGAAGAGTGCTCTTTTCTCAAAAGCAGAGTGTGTTTCTTGTAAGGCAAGCTAGCATTTGTTTCCCAGTCCTAAACGGAGTTGAATCACATGCAGTTTTTGGTCCTACGATCAAGAGTTGTTTTCTGGAAAGAAGAGTCACTATTGCGCTCCCATTGACATACACAGTGCAAATAGCACTCGCATCTGTTCCCAGCAAGTACAGTGTATTGGACTGAAGAGGAGCTAATGTTCTTGTCAGTTTCCTAAGCAGAGTTGAACTACATATGCCTCGTGTGTGTAGGAAGCACAGTTCCTTTATTCTGATCAAGCTCACTGATTCGACCCCATAGGAAACACTTTAGAGTAGAAGAGGGCTCTTTTCTCAAAAGCAGAGTGTGTTACTTGTAAGGTGAGTTAGCGTTTGTTTCCCAGTCCTAAATGGAGTTGAATCACATGCAGTTTCTGGTTTTACGAGCAAGAGTTGTTTTCTGGTAAGAAGAGTCACTATTGTGCTCCCATTTTCATACACAGGGCAAATAGCACTCGCGTCTGTTCCCAGCAAGTACAATTTATTGGACTGAAGAGGATCTAGTATTCTTGTCAGTTTCCTAAGCATATTGAACTAAATATAGTAGGTGTGTGTTGGAAGCACAGTTCTTTTGTTCTGAGCAAGCTCACTCTTCTGGCCCTATAGGAAACACAATAGAGTATAAGGGTGCCCTTTCTTAAAAGCAGAGTGTGTTTCTTGTAAGGCGAGCTAGCGTTTGTTTCATAGTCCTAAATAAAGTTGAATCACATGCAGTTTCTGTTCCTACGAGCAAGAGTTGTTTTCTGGTAAGAAGAGTCACTATTGCGCTCCCATTGTAATACACAGGGCAAATAGCACTGGCGTCTATTCCCAGCATGTACAGTGTATTGGACTGAAGAGGATCTACTGTTCTAGTCAGTTTCCTAAGCAGAATTGAACTAGATATGGCCGTGTGTGTAGGAAGCACAGTTCTTTTGTTCTGAGCAAGCTCACTGTTTTGGCCCTATAGGAAACACAGTAGAGTAGAAGAGTGCCCTTTTCCCAAAAGCAGAGTGTGTTTCTTGTAAGGCGAGCTAGCGTTTGTTTTTCAATCCTAAATGGAGTTGAATCACATGCAGTTTCTGGTCCTACGAGCAAGAGTTGTTTTCTGGTAAGAAGAGTCACTATTGCGCTCCCATTGACATACACAGGTAAAATAGCACTGGCATTGGTTTCCAGCATGTACAGTGTATTGGGCTTAAGAGGATCTACTGTCCTTGTCAGTTTCCTATGCAGAATTGATCTAGATATCCCCCGTGTGTGTAGGAAGCACAATTCTTTTGTTCTGAGCAAGCTCATTGTTCTGGCTGTATTGGAAACACACTAGAGTAGAAGAGTGCTCTTTTCTCAAAAGCAGAGTGTGTTTCTTGTAAGGCGAGCTAGCGTTTGTTTCCCAGTCCTAAATGGAGTTGAATCACATGCAGTTTTTGGTCCTACGAGCAAGAGTTGTTTTCTGGTAAGAAGAGTCACTATTGCGCTCCCAATTGACATACATAGAGCAAATAGCCCTGGCGTCTGTTCCCAGCACGTACAGTGTATTGGACTGAAGAGGAGCTACTGTTCTTGTCAGTTTCCTAAGCACAGTTGAACTAGATATGGCCCGTGTGTGTAGGAAGCACAGTTCTTTTGTTCTGAGCAAGCTCACTGTTCGGACCCCAAAAGAAACACAGAAGAGCAGAAGAGTGCTCTTTTCTCAGGAGCAGAGTGTGTTTCTTGCAAGGCGAGCTAGCGTTTGTTTCGCAGTCCAAAATGGAGTTGAATCACATGCAGTTTCTGGTCCTACGAGCTAAAGTTGTCTTCTGGTGAGAAGAGTCACTATTGCGCTCCAATTGTCATACACATTACAAATAGCACTGGCGTCTTTCCCCAGCATGTACAGTGTATTGTACTGAGGAGGACCTACTGTTATTGTCAGATTCCTAAGCAGAATTGAACTAGATATGGCCGTGTGTGTAGGAAGCACAGTTCTTTTGTTCTGAGCAAGCTCACTGTTCTGGCCCTATAGGAAACACAGTAAAGTAGAAGAGTGATCTTTTCTCAAAGGCAGAGTGTGTTTCTTGTAAGGCGAGCTAGTGTTTGTTTCTCAGTCCTAAATGGAGTTGAATCACATGCAGTTTTTGGTCCTACAAACAAGAGTTGTTTTCTGGTAAGGAAAGTCACTATTGTGCTCCCATTGCCATACACACTGCAAATAGCACTCACATCTGTTCCCATTAACTACAGTGTATTGGACTGAAGAGGAGCTACTGTTCTTTCAGTTTCCTAAGTAGAGTTGAACTAGATATGGCCCGTGTGTAAGAAGCACAGTTATTTTTTTCTGAGCAAGCTCACTGTTCTGGCCCTATAGGAAACACAGTAGAGTAGAAGAGTGCTCTTTTCTCAAAAGCAGAGTGTGTTGCTTGTAAGGCGAGCTAGTGTTTGTTTCCCAGTCCTAAATGGAGTTGAATCACATGCAGTTTCCGATCCTATGAGCAAGAGTTGTTTTCTGGTAAGAAGAGTCACTATTGAGCTCCCATTGTCATACACAGGGCAAATAGCACTCGTGTCTGTTCCCAGCAAGTACAGTGTATTGGACTGAAGAGGATCTACTATTCTTGTCAGTTTCCTAAGCCGAATTGAACTAGATATGGCCGTGTGTGTAGGAAGCACAGTTCTTTTGTTCTGAGCAAGCTCACTGTTTTGGCCCTATAGGAAACACAGTAGAGTAGTAGAGTGCTATATTCTCAAAAGCAGAGTGTCTTTCTTGTAAGGGAGCTAGCGTTTGTTTCCCAGTCCTAAATGGATTTGAATCACATGCATGTTCTGGTCCTACGAGCAAGAGTTCTTTTTTGGTAAGAAGAGTCACTATTGCGCTCCCATTGTCATACACAGGGCAAATAGCACTGGCGTCTGTTCCCAGCATACAGTGTATTGGACTGAAGAGGATCTACTGTCTTGTCAGTTTCCTATGCAGAATTGATCTAGATATGGCCCGTGTGTGTAGGAAGCACAGTTCTTTTGTTCTGAGCAAGCTCACTGTTCTGGCCCTATAGGAAGCACAGTAGAGAAGAAGAGTGCTCTTTTCTCAAAAGCAGAGTGTGTTTATTGTAAGGCGAGCTAGCGTTTGTTTCCCAGTCCTAAATGGAGTTGAATCACATGCAGTTTTTGGTCCTACGATCAAGAGTTGTTTTCTAGAAAGAAGAGTCACTATTGCGCTCCCATTGCCATGCACAGTGCAAATAGCACTCGCATCTGTTCCGAGCAAGTACAGTGTATTGGCCTGAAGAGGAGCTACTGTTCTTGTCAGTTTCCTAAGCATATTGAACTAAATATAGTCGGTGTGTGTTGGAAGCACAGTTCTTTTGTTCTGAGCAAGCTCACTGTTCGGATCCCATAGGAAACACAGTAGAGTAGAAGAGTGCTCTTTTCTCAAAAGCAGAGTGTGTTTCTTAAAGGCGAGCAAGTGTTTGTTTCCCAGTCAGAAATGGAGTTGAATCCCATGCAGTTTCTGGTCCTACAAGCAAGAGTTGTCTTCTGGTAAGAACAGTCACTATTGTGCTCCAATTGTCATACAAATTACAAATAGCACTGGCGTCTGTTCCCAGCATGTACAGTGTATTGGACTGAGGAGGATCTACTGCTATTGTCAGGTTTCTAAGCAGTATTGAATTAGATATGGCCGTGTGTGTAGGAAGCACAGTTCTTTTGTTCTGAGCAAGCTCACTGTTCTGCCCCTATAGGAAACACAGTAGAGTAGAAGAGTGATCTTTACTCAAAAGCAGAATGTGTTTCTTGTAAGGCGAGCTAGTGTTTGTTTCCCAGTCCTAAATGGAGTTGAATCACATGCAGTTTTGGGTCCTATGAGCAAGAGTTGTTTTCTGGTAAGGAAAGTCACTATTGCGCTCCCATTGCCATACACAGTGCAAATAGCACTGGCAACTGTTCCCAGCAAGTACAGTGTATTGGACTGAAGAGGATCTACTGTTCTTGTCAGTTTCCTAAGCAGAGTTGAACTGGATATGGCCCCTGTGTAGGAAGCACACTTCTTTTGTACTGAGCAAGCTCACTGTTCGAACCCATGGGAAACACAGTAGAGTAGAAGAGTGCTCTTTTCTCAAAAGCAGAGTGTGTTTCTTTTAAGGCGAGCTAGCATTTGTTTCCTAGTCCTAAATAGAGTTGAATCACATGCAGTTTCTGGTCCTACGAGCAAGAGATATTTTCCGGTAAGAAGAGTCACTATTGTGCTCCCTTTGCCATATACAGTGAAAATAGCTCTCGCGTCTGTTCCCAGCAAGTACAGTGTATTGGACTGAAGAGGAGCTAATGTTCTTGTCAGTTTCCTAAGCAGAGTTGAACTAGATATGTCCCGTGTATGTAGGAAGCACAGTTCTATTGTTCTGAGCCAGCACACTGTTTGGACCCCAAAGGAAACACAGAAGAGTAGAAGAGTGCTCTTTTCTCAAAAGCAGAGTATGCTTCTTGTAAGGCGAGCTAGTGTTTGTTTCCCAGTCCTAAATGGAGTTGAATCCCGTGCAGTTTCTGGTCCTAGAAGCAAGAGTTGTTTTCTGGTAAGAAGAGTCACTTTTGCACTCCCATTGTCATACACAGGGCAAATAGCACTGGCGTCTGTTCCCAGCATGTACACTTTATTGGACTGAAGAGGAGCTACTGTTCTTGTCAGTTTCCTAAGCAGAATTGAACTAGATATTGTCCGTGTGTGTAGGAAGCACAGTTCTTTTGTTCTGAGCAAGCTCACTGTTCGGACCCCATAGGAAACAAAGTAGAGTAGAAGAGTGCTCTTTTCTCAAAAGCAGAGTGTGTTTCTTGTAAGGCGAGCTAGTGTTTGTTTCCCAGTCCTAAATGGAGTGGAAACACATGCAGTTTCTGGTCCTACGAGCAAGAGTTTTTTCTGGTAAGAAGAGTCGCTATTGCGCTCCCACTGTCATACTCAGGGCAAATAGCACTGCCGTCTGTTCCCAGCATGTACAGTGTATTGGACTGAAGAGGAGCTACTGTTCTTGTCAGTTTCCTAAGCAGAGTTGAACTAGATACGGCACCTGTGTGTAGGAAGCACAGTTCTTTTGTTCTGAGCAAGCTCACTGTTCGGACCCCATAGGAAACACAGTAGAGTAAAACAGTGCTCTTTTTTCAAAAGCAGAGTGTGTTTCTTGTAAGTCGAGCTAGCGTTTGTTTCCCAGTCCTAAATGGAGTTGAATCACATGCAGTTTCTTGTCCTACGAGCAAGTGTTGTTTTCTGGTAAGAAGAGTCATTATTGCGCTCCCTTGGTCATACACATTACAAATAGCACTGGCGTCTGTTCCCAGCATTTACAGTGTATTGGACTGAAGAGGATCTACTGTTCTTGTCAGTTTCCTAAGCAGAATTGAACTAGATATTGCCGTGTGTGTAGAACGCACAGTTCTTTTGTTCTGAGCAAGCTCACTGTTCTGGCCCTATAGGAAACACAGTAGAGTAGAAGTGTGCTCTTTTCTCAAAAGCAGAGTGTTTTTCTTGTAAGGCTAATTAGCATTTGTTTCGCAGTCCCAAATGGAGTTTAATCACATGCAGTTTCTGGTCCTACGAGCAAGAGTTGTTTTCTGGTAAGAAGAGTAACTATTTCCTCCTATTGTCATACACAGGACAAATAGCAGTGGCGTCTGTTCCCAGCATGTACAGTGTATTGTACTGAAGAGGATCTACTGTTCTAGTCAGTTTCCTAAGCAGAGTTGAACTAGATATAGTCGGTGTGTGTAGGAAGCACAGTTCTTTTGTTCTGAGCAAGCTCACTGTTTTGGCCCTGTAAGAAACACAGTAGAGTAGAAGAGTGCTCTTTTCTCAAAAGCAGAGTGTGTTTCTTGTAAGGCGAGCTAGCATTTGGTTCCCAGTCCTAAATGGAGTTGAATCACATGCAGTTTTTGGTCCTACGAGCTAGAGTTGTTTTCTGGTAAGGAAAGTCACTATTGCGCTCCCATTGCCATACATAGTGCAAATAGCACTTGCGTCTGTTCCCAGCAAGTACAGTGTATTGGACTGAAGATGAGCTACTGTTCTTGTCAGTTTCCTAAGCAGAGTTGAACTAAATATGGCCCCTGTGTGTAGGAAGCACAGTTCTTTTGTTCTGAGCAAGCTCACTGTTTGGACCACAAAGGAAACACAGTACAGTAGAAGAGTGCTCTTTTCTCAAAAGCAGAGTGTGTTTCTTGCAAGGCGAGCTAGTCTTTGTATCCCAGTCTGAAATGGAGTTGAATCCCATGCAGTTTCTGGTCCTACGAGCAAGAGTTGTTTTCTGGTAAGAAGAGTCACTATTGCGCTCCCATTGCCATACACAGTGCAAATAGCAGTCACGTCTGTTACCAGCAAGTACAGTGTATTGGACTGAAGATGATCTACTGTTCTTGTCAGTTTCCTAAGCAGAGTTGAACTAGATATGGCCCGTGTGTGTAGGAAGCACAGTTCTTTTGTTCTGAGCAAGCTCACTGTTCTGTCCCTATAGGAAACACAGTAGAGTAGAAGAGTGCTCTTTTCTCAAAAGCAGAGTGTGTTTCTTGTAAGGTGAGCTAGCGTTTGTTTCCCAGTCCTAAATGGAGTTGAATCACATGCAGTTTCTGGTCCTACGAGCAAGAGTTGTTTTCTGGTAAGAAGTGTCACTATTGTGCTCCCATTGTCATACACATGGCAAATAGCACTCGCCTCTGTTACCAGCAAGTACAGTGTATTGGACTTCAGATGATCTACTGTTCTTGTCAGTTTCTTAAGCAGAGTTGAACTAGATATGGTACCTGTGTGTAGGAAGCACAGTTCTTTTGTTCTGAGCAAGCTCACTGTTAGGATACCATAGGAAATACAGTAGAGTAGAAGAGTGCTCTTTTCTCAGAAGCAGAGTGTGTTTCTTGTAAGGCGAGCTAGTGTTTGTTTCCCAGTCAGAAATGGAGTTGAATCCCATGCAGTTTCTGGTCCTACGAAAAGAGATGTTTTCTGGTAAGAAGAGTCACTATTGCGCTCCCATTGCGATACACATTACAAATAGCACTCACATCTGTTCCCAGGAAGTACAGTGTATTGTAATGAAGAGGAGCTACTGTTCTTGTCAGTTTCCTAAGCAGAATTGAGCTAGATATGGCCGTGTGTGTAGGAAGCACAGTTCTTTTGTTCTGAGCAAGCTCACTGTTTTGGCCCTATAGGAAACACAGTAGAGTAGAAGAGTGCTATATTCTCAAAAGCAGAGTGTGTTTTTTGTAATGGAGCTAGCGTTTGTTTCGCAGTCCTAAATGGATTTGAATCACATGCAGTTTCTGGTCCTACGAGCAAGAGTTGTTTTTTGGTAAGAAGAGAAACTATTGCGCTCCCATTGTCATACACAGGGCAAATAGCACTGGCGTCTGTTCCCAGCATGTACAGTGTATTGGACTGAAGAGGATCTACTGTCCTTGTCAGTTTCCTATGCAGAATTGATCTAGATATGGCCCGTGTGTGTAGGAAGCACAATTCTTTTGTTCTGAACCAGCTCACTGTTCTGGCCCTATAGGAAACACAGTAGAGAAGAAGAGTGCTCTTTTCTCAAAAGCAGAGTGTGTTTCTTGTAAGGCAAGCTAGCATTTGTTTCCCAGTCCTAAACGGAGTTGAATCACATGCAGTTTTTGGTCCTACGATCAAGAGTTGTTTTCTGGAAAGAAGAGTCACTATTGCGCTCCCATTGACATACACAGTGCAAATAGCACTCGCATCTGTTCCCAGCAAGTACAGTGTATTGGACTGAAGAGGAGCTACTGTTCTTGTCAGTTTCCTAAGCAGAGTTGAACTACATATGCCTCGTGTGTGTAGGAAGCACAGTTCCTTTATTCTGATCAAGCTCACTGATTCGACCCCATAGGAAACACTTTAGAGTAGAAGAGGGCTCTTTTCTCAAATTTTTAGAGTGTGTTACTTGTAAGGTGAGTTAGCGTTTGTTTCCCAGTCCTAAATGGAGTTGAATCACATGCAGTTTCTGGTTTTACGAGCAAGAGTTGTTTTCTGGTAAGAAGAGTCACTATTGTGCTCCCATTTTCATACACAGGGCAAATAGCACTCGCGTCTGTTCCCAGCAAGTACAATTTATTGGACTGAAGAGGATCTAGTATTCTTGTCAGTTTCCTAAGCATATTGAACTAAATATAGTAGGTGTGTGTTGGAAGCACAGTTCTTTTGTTCTGAGCAAGCTCACTCTTCTGGCCCTATAGGAAACACAATAGAGTATAAGGGTGCCCTTTCTTAAAAGCAGAGTGTGTTTCTTGTAAGGCGAGCTAGCGTTTGTTTCCCAGTCCTAAATAATGTTGAATCACATGCAGTTTCTGTTCCTACGAGCAAGAGTTGTTTTCTGGTAAGAAGAGTCACTATTGCGCTCCCATTGTAATACACAGGGCAAATAACAGTGGCGTCTATTCCCAGCATGTACAGTGTATTGGACTGAAGAGGATCTACTGTTCTTGTCAGTTTCCTAAGCAGAATTGAACTAGATATGGCCGTGTGTGTAGGATGCACAGTTCTTTTGTTCTGAGCAAGCTCACTGTTTTGGCCCTATAGGAAACACAGTAGAGTAGAAGAGTGCCCTTTTCCCAAAAGCAGAGTGTGTTTCTTGTAAGGCGAGCTAGTGTTTGTTTTTCAATCCTAAATGGAGTTGAATCACATGCAGTTTCTGGTCCTACGAGCAAGAGTTGTTTTCTGGTAAGAAGAGTCACTATTGCGCTCCCATTGACATACACAGGTAAAATAGCACTGGCATTGGTTCCCAGCATGTACAGTGTATTGGACTTAAGAGGATCTACTGTCCTTGTCAGTTTCCTATGCAGAATTGATCTAGATATCCCCCGTGTGTGTAGGAAGCACAATTCTTTTGTTCTGAGCAAGCTCATTGTTCTGGCTGTATTGGAAACACACTAGAGTAGAAGAGTGCTCTTTTCTCAAAAGCAGAGTGTGTTTCTTGTAAGGCGAGCTAGCGTTTGTTTCCCAGTCCTAAATGGAGTTGAATCACATGCAGTTTTTGGTCCTAAGAGCAAGAGTTGATTTCTGGTAAGAAGAGTCACTATTGCGCACCCATTGCCATACACAGTGCAAATAGCACTGGCGTCTGTTCCCAGCATGTACAGTGTATTGGACTGAGGAGGATCTACTGTTATTCTCAGTTTCCTAAGCAGAATTGACCTAGATATGGCCGTGTGTAGGAAGCACAGTTCTTTTGTTCTGAGCAAGCTCACTGTTCTGGCCCTATAGGAAACACAGTAAAGTAGAAGAGTGATCTTTTCTCAAAAGCAGAGTGTGTTTCTTGTAAGGCGAGCTAGTGTTTGTTTCCCAGTCCTAAATGGAGTTGAATCACATGCAGTTTTTGGTCCTACGAACAAGAGTTGTTTTCTGGTAAGGAAAGTCACTATTGTGCTCCCATTGCCATACACACTGCAAATAGCACTCGCATCTGTTCCCATTAACTACAGTGTATTGGACTGAAGAGGAGCTACTGTTCTTTCAGTTTCCTAAGTAGAGTTGAACTAGATATGGCCCGTGTGCAAGAAGCACAGTCATTTTTTTCTAAGCAAGCTCACTGTTCTGGCCCTATAGGAAACACAGTAGAGTAGAAGAGTGCTCTTTTCTCAAAAGCAGAGTGTGTTTCTTGTAAGGCGAGCTAGCGTTTGTTTCCCAGTCCTAAATGGAGTTGAATCACATGCAGTTTTTGGTCCTACGAGCTAGAGTTGTTTTCTGGTAAGGAAAGTCACTATTGAGCTCCCATTGCCATACATAGTGCAAATAGCACTTGCGTCTGTTCCCAGCAAGTACAGTGTATTGAACTGAAGATGAGCTACTGTTCTTGTCAGTTTCCTAAGGAGAGTTGAACTAAATATGGCCCCTGTGTGTAGGAAGCACAGTTCTTTTGTTCTGAGCAAGCTCACTGTTTGGACCACAAAGGAAACACAGTACAGTAGAAGAGTGCTCTTTTCTCAAAAGCAGAGTGTGTTTCTTGCAAGGCGAGCTAGTCTTTGTATCCCAGTCTGAAATGGAGTTGAATCCCATGCAGTTTCTGGTCCTACGAGCAAGAGTTGTTTTCTGGTAAGAAGAGTCACTATTGCGCTCCCATTGCCATACACAGTGCAAATAGCAGTCACGTCTGTTACCAGCAAGTACAGTGTATTGGACTGAAGATGATCTACTCTTCTTGTCAGTTTCCTAAGCAGAGTTGAACTAGATATGGCCCGTGTGTGTAGGAAGCACAGTTCTTTTGTTCTGAGCAAGCTCACTGTTCTGTCCCTATAGGAAACACAGTAGAGTAGAAGAGTGCTCTTTTCTCAAAAGCAGAGTGTGTTTCTTGTAAGGCGAGCTAGCGTTTGTTTCCCAGTCCTAAATGGAGTTGAATCACATGCAGTTTCTGGTCCTACGAGCAAGAGTTGTTTTCTGGTAAGAAGTGTCACTATTGTGCTCCCATTGTCATACACATGGCAAATAGCACTCGCCTCTGTTACCAGCAAGTACAGTGTATTGGACTTCAGATGATCTACTGTTCTTGTCAGTTTCTTAAGCAGAGTTGAACTAGATATGGCACCTGTGTGTAGGAAGCACAGTTCTTTTGTTCTGAGCAAGCTCACTGTTAGGATACCATAGGAAATACAGTAGAGTAGAAGAGTGCTCTTTTCTCAGAAGCAGAGTGTGTTTCTTGTAAGGCGAGCTAGTGTTTGTTTCCCAGTCAGAAATGGAGTTGAATCCCATGCAGTTTCTGGTCCTACGAAAAGAGATGTTTTCTGGTAAGAAGAGTCACTATTGCGCTCCCATTGCGATACACATTACAAATAGCACTCGCATCTGTTCCTAGGAAGTACAGTGTATTGTAATGAAGAGGAGCTACTGTTCTTGTCAGTTTCCTAAGCAGAATTGAGCTAGATATGGCCGTGTGTGTAGGAAGCACAGTTCTTTTGTTCTGAGCAAGCTCACTGTTCTGGCCCTATAGGAAACACAGTAAAGTAGAAGAGTGATCTTTTCTCAAAAGCAGAGTGTGTTTCTTGTAAGGCGAGCTAGTGTTTGTTTCCCAGTCCTAAATGGAGTTGAATCACATGCAGTTTTTGGTCCTACGAACAAGAGTTGTTTTCTGGTAAGGAAAGTCACTATTGTGCTCCCATTGCCATACACACTGCAAATAGCACTCGCATCTGTTCCCATTAACTACAGTGTATTGGACTGAAGAGGAGCTACTGTTCTTTCAGTTTCCTAAGTAGAGTTGAACTAGATATGGCCCGTGTGCAAGAAGCACAGTCATTTTTTTCTAAGCAAGCTCACTGTTCTGGCCCTATAGGAAACACAGTAGAGTAGAAGAGTGCTCTTTTCTCAAAAGCAGAGTGTGTTTCTTGTAAGGCGAGCTAGCGTTTGTTTCCCAGTCCTAAATGGAGTTGAATCACATGAAGTTTCTGGTCTTACGAGCAAGAGTTGTTTTCTGGTAAGAACAGTCACTATTGTGCTCCCATTGTCATACACAAGGCAAATAGCACTGGCGTCTATTCCCAGAATGTACAGTGTATTAGACTGTAGAGGATCGACTGTTCTTGTCAGTTTCCTAAGCAGAATTGAACCAGATATGGCCGTGTGTCTAGGAAGCACCGTTCTTTTGTTCTGAGCAAGCTCACTCTTTTGGCTCTATAGGAAACACAGTACAGTAGAATATTGCTCTTTTCTCAAAAGCAGAGTGTGTTTCTCGTAAGGCGAGCTAGTGTTTGTTTCCCAGTCCTAAATGGAGTTGAATCACATGCAGTTTCTGATCCTATGAGCAAGAGTTGTTTTCTGGTAAGAAGAGTAACTATTGAGCTCCCATTGTCATACACAGGGCAAATAGCACTCGCGTCTGTTCCCAGCAAGTACAGTGTATTGGACTGAAGAGGATCTACTATTCTTGTCAGTTTCCTAAGCCGAATTGAACTAGATATGGCTCGTGTGTGTAGGAAGCACAGTTCCTTTTTTCTGAGCAAGCTCACTGTTCTGGCCCTATCGGAAACACATTAGAGTAGAAGAGTGCTCTTTTCTCAAAAGCAGAGTGTGTTTCTTTTAAGGCGAGCTAGCGTTTGTTTCCCAGTCCTAAATAAAGTTGAATCACATGCAGTTTCTGTTCCTACGAGCAAGAGTTGTTTTCTGGTAAGAAGAGTCACTATTGCGCTCCCATTGTAATACACAGGGCAAATAGCACTGGCGTCTATTCCCAGCATGTACAGTGTATTGGACTGAAGAGGATCTACTGTTCTTGTCAGTTTCCTAAGCAGAATTGAACTAGATATGGCCGTGTGTGTAGGAAGCACAGTTCTTTTGTTCTGAGCAAGCTCACTGTTTTGGCCCTATAGGAAACACAGTAGAGTAGAAGAGTGCCCTTTTCCCAAAAGCAGAGTGTGTTTCTTGTAAGGCAAGCTAGCGTTTGTTTTTCAGTCCTAAATGGAGTTGAATCACATGCAGTTTCTGGTCCTACAAGCAAGAGTTGTTTTCTGGTAAGAAGAGTCACCATTGCGCTCCCATTGACATACACAGGTAAAATAGCACTGGCATCGGTTCCCAGCATGTACAGTGTATTGGACTGAAGAGGATCTACTGTCCTTGTCAGTTTCCTATGCAGAATTGATCTAGATATCCCCCGTGTGTAGGAAGCACAATTCTTTTGTTCTGAGCAAGCTCATTGTTCTGGCTGTATTGGAAACACACTAGAGTAGAAGAGTGCTCTTTTCTCAAAAGCAGAGTATGTTTCTTGTATGGCGAGCTAGCGTTTGTTTCCCAGTCCTAAATGGAGTTTAATCACATGCAGTTTTTGGTCCTAAGAGCAAGAGTTGATTTCTGGTAAGAAGAGTCACTATTGCGCACCCATTGCCATACACAGTGCAAATAGCACTGGCGTCTGTTCCCAGCAAGTACAGTGTATTGGACTGAAGAGGAGCTACTGTTCTTGTCAGTTTCCTAAGCACAGTTGAACTAGATATGGCCCGTGTGTGTAGGAAGCACAGCTCTTTTGTTCTGAGCAAGCTCACTGTTCGGATCCCATAGGAAACACAGTAGAGTAGAAGAGTGCTCTTTTCTCAAAAGCAGAGTGTGTTTCTTGTAAGGCGAGCTAGTGTTTGTTTCCCAGTCAGAAATGGAGTTGAATCTCATGCAGTTTCTTGTCCTACAAGCAGGAGTTGTCTTCTGGTAAGAAGAGTCACTATTGCGCTCCAATTGTCATAAAAATTACAAATAGCACTGGCGTCTGTTCCCAGCATGTATAGTGTATTGGACTGAGGAGGATCTACTGTTATTGTCAGTTTCCTAAGCAGAATTGAATTAGATATGGCTGTGTGTGTAGGAAGCACAGTTCTTTTGTTCTGAGCAAGCTCACTGTTCTGGCCCTATAGGAAACACAGTAGAGTAGAAGTGTGCTCTTTTCTCAAAAGCAGAGTGTGTTTCTTGTAAGGCTAATTAGCATTTGTTTCGCAGTCCCAAATGGAGTTTAATCACATGCAGTTTCTGGTCCTACAGGCAAGAGTTGTTTTCTGGTAAGAAGAGTAACTATTTCCTCCTATTGTCATACACAGGACAAATAGCAGTGGCGTCTGTTCCCAGCATGTACAGTGTATTGTACTGAAGAGGATCTACTGTTCTAGTCAGTTTCCTAAGCAGAGTTGAACTAGATATAGTCGGTGTGTGTAGGAAGCACAGTTCTTTTGTTCTGAGCAAGCTCACTGTTTTGGCCCTGTAAGAAACACAGTAGAGTAGAAGAGTGCTCTTTTCTCAAAAGCAGAGTGTGTTTCTTGTAAGGCGAGCTAGCATTTGGTTCCCAGTCCTAAATGGAGTTGAATCACATGCAGTTTTTGGTCCTACGAGCTAGAGTTGTTTTCTGGTAAGGAAAGTCACTATTGCGCTCCCATTGCCATACATAGTGCAAATAGCACTTGCGTCTGTTCCCAGCAAGTACAGTGTATTGAACTGAAGATGAGCTACTGTTCTTGTCAGTTTCCTAAGGAGAGTTGAACTAAATATGGCCCCTGTGTGTAGGAAGCACAGTTCTTTTGTTCTGAGCAAGCTCACTGTTTGGACCACAAAGGAAACACAGTACAGTAGAAGAGTGCTCTTTTCTCAAAAGCAGAGTGTGTTTCTTGCAAGGCGAGCTAGTCTTTGTATCCCAGTCTGAAATGGAGTTGAATCCCATGCAGTTTCTGGTCCTACGAGCAAGAGTTGTTTTCTGGTAAGAAGAGTCACTATTGCGCTCCCATTGCCATACACAGTGCAAATAGCAGTCACGTCTGTTACCAGCAAGTACAGTGTATTGGACTGAAGATGATCTACTGTTCTTGTCAGTTTCCTAAGCAGAGTTGAACTAGATATGGCCCGTGTGTGTAGGAAGCACAGTTCTTTTGTTCTGAGCAAGCTCACTGTTCTGTCCCTATAGGAAACACAGTAGAGTAGAAGAGTGCTCTTTTCTCAAAAGCAGAGTGTGTTTCTTGTAAGGCGAGCTAGCGTTTGTTTCCCAGTCCTAAATGGAGTTGAATCACATGCAGTTTCTGGTCCTACGAGCAAGAGTTGTTTTCTGGTAAGAAGTGTCACTATTGTGCTCCCATTGTCATACACATGGCAAATAGCACTCGCCTCTGTTACCAGCAAGTACAGTGTATTGGACTTCAGATGATCTACTGTTCTTGTCAGTTTCTTAAGCAGAGTTGAACTAGATATGGCACCTGTGTGTAGGAAGCACAGTTCTTTTGTTCTGAGCAAGCTCACTGTTAGGATACCATAGGAAATACAGTAGAGTAGAAGAGTGCTCTTTTCTCAGAAGCAGAGTGTGTTTCTTGTAAGGCGAGCTAGTGTTTGTTTCCCAGTCAGAAATGGAGTTGAATCCCATGCAGTTTCTGGTCCTACGAAAAGAGATGTTTTCTGGTAAGAAGAGTCACTATTGCGCTCCCATTGCGATACACATTACAAATAGCACTCGCATCTGTTCCCAGGAAGTACAGTGTATTGTAATGAAGAGGAGCTACTGTTCTTGTCAGTTTCCTAAGCAGAATTGAGCTAGATATGGCCGTGTGTGTAGGAAGCACAGTTCTTTTGTTCTGAGCAAGCTCACTGTTCTGGCCCTATAGGAAACACAGTAAAGTAGAAGAGTGATCTTTTCTCAAAAGCAGAGTGTGTTTCTTGTAAGGCGAGCTAGTGTTTGTTTCCCAGTCCTAAATGGAGTTGAATCACATGCAGTTTTTGGTCCTACGAACAAGAGTTGTTTTCTGGTAAGGAAAGTCACTATTGTGCTCCCATTGCCATACACACTGCAAATAGCACTCGCATCTGTTCCCATTAACTACAGTGTATTGGACTGAAGAGGAGCTACTGTTCTTTCAGTTTCCTAAGTAGAGTTGAACTAGATATGGCCCGTGTGCAAGAAGCACAGTCATTTTTTTCTAAGCAAGCTCACTGTTCTGGCCCTATAGGAAACACAGTAGAGTAGAAGAGTGCTCTTTTCTCAAAAGCAGAGTGTGTTTCTTGTAAGGCGAGCTAGCGTTTGTTTCCCAGTCCTAAATGGAGTTGAATCACATGAAGTTTCTGGTCTTACGAGCAAGAGTTGTTTTCTGGTAAGAACAGTCACTATTGTGCTCCCATTGTCATACACAAGGCAAATAGCACTGGCGTCTATTCCCAGAATGTACAGTGTATTAGACTGTAGAGGATCGACTGTTCTTGTCAGTTTCCTAAGCAGAATTGAACCAGATATGGCCGTGTGTCTAGGAAGCACCGTTCTTTTGTTCTGAGCAAGCTCACTCTTTTGGCTCTATAGGAAACACAGTACAGTAGAATATTGCTCTTTTCTCAAAAGCAGAGTGTGTTTCTCGTAAGGCGAGCTAGTGTTTGTTTCCCAGTCCTAAATGGAGTTGAATCACATGCAGTTTCTGATCCTATGAGCAAGAGTTGTTTTCTGGTAAGAAGAGTAACTATTGAGCTCCCATTGTCATACACAGGGCAAATAGCACTCGCGTCTGTTCCCAGCAAGTACAGTGTATTGGACTGAAGAGGATCTACTATTCTTGTCAGTTTCCTAAGCCGAATTGAACTAGATATGGCTCGTGTGTGTAGGAAGCACAGTTCCTTTTTTCTGAGCAAGCTCACTGTTCTGGCCCTATCGGAAACACATTAGAGTAGAAGAGTGCTCTTTTCTCAAAAGCAGAGTGTGTTTCTTTTAAGGCGAGCTAGCGTTTGTTTCCCAGTCCTAAATAAAGTTGAATCACATGCAGTTTCTGTTCCTACGAGCAAGAGTTGTTTTCTGGTAAGAAGAGTCACTATTGCGCTCCCATTGTAATACACAGGGCAAATAGCACTGGCGTCTATTCCCAGCATGTACAGTGTATTGGACTGAAGAGGATCTACTGTTCTTGTCAGTTTCCTAAGCAGAATTGAACTAGATATGGCCGTGTGTGTAGGAAGCACAGTTCTTTTGTTCTGAGCAAGCTCACTGTTTTGGCCCTATAGGAAACACAGTAGAGTAGAAGAGTGCCCTTTTCCCAAAAGCAGAGTGTGTTTCTTGTAAGGCAAGCTAGCGTTTGTTTTTCAGTCCTAAATGGAGTTGAATCACATGCAGTTTCTGGTCCTACGAGCAAGAGTTGTTTTCTGGTAAGAAGAGTCACCATTGCGCTCCCATTGACATACACAGGTAAAATAGCACTGGCATCGGTTCCCAGCATGTACAGTGTATTGGACTGAAGAGGATCTACTGTCCTTGTCAGTTTCCTATGCAGAATTGATCTAGATATCCCCCGTGTGTAGGAAGCACAATTCTTTTGTTCTGAGCAAGCTCATTGTTCTGGCTGTATTGGAAACACACTAGAGTAGAAGAGTGCTCTTTTCTCAAAAGCAGAGTATGTTTCTTGTATGGCGAGCTAGCGTTTGTTTCCCAGTCCTAAATGGAGTTTAATCACATGCAGTTTTTGGTCCTAAGAGCAAGAGTTGATTTCTGGTAAGAAGAGTCACTATTGCGCACCCATTGCCATACACAGTGCAAATAGCACTGGCGTCTGTTCCCAGCAAGTACAGTGTATTGGACTGAAGAGGAGCTACTGTTCTTGTCAGTTTCCTAAGCACAGTTGAACTAGATATGGCCCGTGTGTGTAGGAAGCACAGCTCTTTTGTTCTGAGCAAGCTCACTGTTCGGATCCCATAGGAAACACAGTAGAGTAGAAGAGTGCTCTTTTCTCAAAAGCAGAGTGTGTTTCTTGTAAGGCGAGCTAGTGTTTGTTTCCCAGTCAGAAATGGAGTTGAATCTCATGCAGTTTCTTGTCCTACAAGCAGGAGTTGTCTTCTGGTAAGAAGAGTCACTATTGCGCTCCAATTGTCATAAAAATTACAAATAGCACTGGCGTCTGTTCCCAGCATGTATAGTGTATTGGACTGAGGAGGATCTACTGTTATTGTCAGTTTCCTAAGCAGAATTGAATTAGATATGGCTGTGTGTGTAGGAAGCACAGTTCTTTTGTTCTGAGCAAGCTCACTGTTCTGGCCCTATAGGAAACACAGTAGAGTAGAAGTGTGCTCTTTTCTCAAAAGCAGAGTGTGTTTCTTGTAAGGCTAATTAGCATTTGTTTCGCAGTCCCAAATGGAGTTTAATCACATGCAGTTTCTGGTCCTACAGGCAAGAGTTGTTTTCTGGTAAGAAGAGTAACTATTTCCTCCTATTGTCATACACAGGACAAATAGCAGTGGCGTCTGTTCCCAGCATGTACAGTGTATTGTACTGAAGAGGATCTACTGTTCTAGTCAGTTTCCTAAGCAGAGTTGAACTAGATATAGTCGGTGTGTGTAGGAAGCACAGTTCTTTTGTTCTGAGCAAGCTCACTGTTTTGGCCCTGTAAGAAACACAGTAGAGTAGAAGAGTGCTCTTTTCTCAAAAGCAGAGTGTGTTTCTTGTAAGGCGAGCTAGCATTTGGTTCCCAGTCCTAAATGGAGTTGAATCACATGCAGTTTTTGGTCCTACGAGCTAGAGTTGTTTTCTGGTAAGGAAAGTCACTATTGCGCTCCCATTGCCATACATAGTGCAAATAGCACTTGCGTCTGTTCCCAGCAAGTACAGTGTATTGAACTGAAGATGAGCTACTGTTCTTGTCAGTTTCCTAAGGAGAGTTGAACTAAATATGGCCCCTGTGTGTAGGAAGCACAGTTCTTTTGTTCTGAGCAAGCTCACTGTTTGGACCACAAAGGAAACACAGTACAGTAGAAGAGTGCTCTTTTCTCAAAAGCAGAGTGTGTTTCTTGCAAGGCGAGCTAGTCTTTGTATCCCAGTCTGAAATGGAGTTGAATCCCATGCAGTTTCTGGTCCTACGAGCAAGAGTTGTTTTCTGGTAAGAAGAGTCACTATTGCGCTCCCATTGCCATACACAGTGCAAATAGCAGTCACGTCTGTTACCAGCAAGTACAGTGTATTGGACTGAAGATGATCTACTGTTCTTGTCAGTTTCCTAAGCAGAGTTGAACTAGATATGGCCCGTGTGTGTAGGAAGCACAGTTCTTTTGTTCTGAGCAAGCTCACTGTTCTGTCCCTATAGGAAACACAGTAGAGTAGAAGAGTGCTCTTTTCTCAAAAGCAGAGTGTGTTTCTTGTAAGGCGAGCTAGCGTTTGTTTCCCAGTCCTAAATGGAGTTGAATCACATGCAGTTTCTGGTCCTACGAGCAAGAGTTGTTTTCTGGTAAGAAGTGTCACTATTGTGCTCCCATTGTCATACACATGGCAAATAGCACTCGCCTCTGTTACCAGCAAGTACAGTGTATTGGACTTCAGATGATCTACTGTTCTTGTCAGTTTCTTAAGCAGAGTTGAACTAGATATGGCACCTGTGTGTAGGAAGCACAGTTCTTTTGTTCTGAGCAAGCTCACTGTTAGGATACCATAGGAAATACAGTAGAGTAGAAGAGTGCTCTTTTCTCAGAAGCAGAGTGTGTTTCTTGTAAGGCGAGCTAGTGTTTGTTTCCCAGTCAGAAATGGAGTTGAATCCCATGCAGTTTCTGGTCCTACGAAAAGAGATGTTTTCTGGTAAGAAGAGTCACTATTGCGCTCCCATTGCGATACACATTACAAATAGCACTCGCATCTGTTCCCAGGAAGTACAGTGTATTGTAATGAAGAGGAGCTACTGTTCTTGTCAGTTTCCTAAGCAGAATTGAGCTAGATATGGCCGTGTGTGTAGGAAGCACAGTTCTTTTGTTCTGAGCAAGCTCACTGTTCTGGCCCTATAGGAAACACAGTAAAGTAGAAGAGTGATCTTTTCTCAAAAGCAGAGTGTGTTTCTTGTAAGGCGAGCTAGTGTTTGTTTCCCAGTCCTAAATGGAGTTGAATCACATGCAGTTTTTGGTCCTACGAACAAGAGTTGTTTTCTGGTAAGGAAAGTCACTATTGTGCTCCCATTGCCATACACACTGCAAATAGCACTCGCATCTGTTCCCATTAACTACAGTGTATTGGACTGAAGAGGAGCTACTGTTCTTTCAGTTTCCTAAGTAGAGTTGAACTAGATATGGCCCGTGTGCAAGAAGCACAGTCATTTTTTTCTAAGCAAGCTCACTGTTCTGGCCCTATAGGAAACACAGTAGAGTAGAAGAGTGCTCTTTTCTCAAAAGCAGAGTGTGTTTCTTGTAAGGCGAGCTAGCGTTTGTTTCCCAGTCCTAAATGGAGTTGAATCACATGAAGTTTCTGGTCTTACGAGCAAGAGTTGTTTTCTGGTAAGAACAGTCACTATTGTGCTCCCATTGTCATACACAAGGCAAATAGCACTGGCGTCTATTCCCAGAATGTACAGTGTATTAGACTGTAGAGGATCGACTGTTCTTGTCAGTTTCCTAAGCAGAATTGAACCAGATATGGCCGTGTGTCTAGGAAGCACCGTTCTTTTGTTCTGAGCAAGCTCACTCTTTTGGCTCTATAGGAAACACAGTACAGTAGAATATTGCTCTTTTCTCAAAAGCAGAGTGTGTTTCTCGTAAGGCGAGCTAGTGTTTGTTTCCCAGTCCTAAATGGAGTTGAATCACATGCAGTTTCTGATCCTATGAGCAAGAGTTGTTTTCTGGTAAGAAGAGTAACTATTGAGCTCCCATTGTCATACACAGGGCAAATAGCACTCGCGTCTGTTCCCAGCAAGTACAGTGTATTGGACTGAAGAGGATCTACTATTCTTGTCAGTTTCCTAAGCCGAATTGAACTAGATATGGCTCGTGTGTGTAGGAAGCACAGTTCCTTTTTTCTGAGCAAGCTCACTGTTCTGGCCCTATCGGAAACACATTAGAGTAGAAGAGTGCTCTTTTCTCAAAAGCAGAGTGTGTTTCTTTTAAGGCGAGCTAGCGTTTGTTTCCCAGTCCTAAATAAAGTTGAATCACATGCAGTTTCTGTTCCTACGAGCAAGAGTTGTTTTCTGGTAAGAAGAGTCACTATTGCGCTCCCATTGTAATACACAGGGCAAATAGCACTGGCGTCTATTCCCAGCATGTACAGTGTATTGGACTGAAGAGGATCTACTGTTCTTGTCAGTTTCCTAAGCAGAATTGAACTAGATATGGCCGTGTGTGTAGGAAGCACAGTTCTTTTGTTCTGAGCAAGCTCACTGTTTTGGCCCTATAGGAAACACAGTAGAGTAGAAGAGTGCCCTTTTCCCAAAAGCAGAGTGTGTTTCTTGTAAGGCAAGCTAGCGTTTGTTTTTCAGTCCTAAATGGAGTTGAATCACATGCAGTTTCTGGTCCTACGAGCAAGAGTTGTTTTCTGGTAAGAAGAGTCACCATTGCGCTCCCATTGACATACACAGGTAAAATAGCACTGGCATCGGTTCCCAGCATGTACAGTGTATTGGACTGAAGAGGATCTACTGTCCTTGTCAGTTTCCTATGCAGAATTGATCTAGATATCCCCCGTGTGTAGGAAGCACAATTCTTTTGTTCTGAGCAAGCTCATTGTTCTGGCTGTATTGGAAACACACTAGAGTAGAAGAGTGCTCTTTTCTCAAAAGCAGAGTATGTTTCTTGTATGGCGAGCTAGCGTTTGTTTCCCAGTCCTAAATGGAGTTTAATCACATGCAGTTTTTGGTCCTAAGAGCAAGAGTTGATTTCTGGTAAGAAGAGTCACTATTGCG
>NW_026735742.1:54320-103189 GCF_949786415.1 Peromyscus eremicus | reverse complement strand
AGGGCCTGCTGCCCCTGGTCTGAACCTTCTCTAAGATGGCGGCAAACCTGTCATCACCTTATTCCCCCTCTAAAAGTAACTCAGGAAGGACCAAATCATGGGCCTTCTCTGAAGGCCTCTAACAGATGATATTGGGGACTTAATACCATCAACCGCACCATATTTAGTCTTTCTTTAACAAAATTAATTATCCTGTTCAGGATGCATGGACCAAAGGTAAGGATCAGCATTAAAATGATTAAGGGGCCGAGTCGAAATCAGAATGGTTAGCCAGGGGATTCTGTTGAATAATGATTCAAATCCTTCTTGCTGTTCTTGTTGTTTAGTGAGACCCTTTGCCGTGGATTCTCTAACAACCCCAGAGTGGTCTACATAAAAACAGCATTCTTGCCGGGCGGTGGTGGCACACGCCTTTAATCCCAGCACTTGGGAGGCAGAGCAAGGCAGATCTCTGTGAGTTCGAGGCCAGCCTGGGCTACCAAGTGAGTTCCAGGAAAAGGCGCAAAGCTACACAGAGAAACCCTGTCTCGAAAAACAAAAAACAAAAAAACCCCCAAAAACCAAAAAACCAAAAACAACAACAACAAAAAAAATACAAAACAGCATTCTTGTCCCAAAGCAGCGTATATCCCTATGGACAAGGGGCCCAGGTTTAAACTTGTGAATTAAAGACTCTTTGTCTTGTTCCTGATTTTAGTGGAATTGCTTTGAGTTTCTCTACATTTACTTTGATGTTGGCTGTTGGCTTTCTGCAAATTGCCTTTATTATGTTTAGGTATGTTCCCTGTATTCCTGATTTCTCCAAGACCTAAAGAGGACCCTAAGAAAGACACAGGGATCACCCAGTGACAGAGAAATGGATGAGATCTACATGAGCACAATGGGGGTGAGAGGGGGTAATGAAGGGTGAGGGTCGGGGGAAAGAGAGCTTAGGGGAGCGGGAGATCCCAGCTGGATCAGGAACAGAGAGGGAGAACAAGGAAAAAGAGACCATGATAAATGAAGACCCCCATGGGAATAGGAAGAAGCAGAGTGCTAGAGAAGTCTCCAGAAATCCACAAAGATGATTCCACTATAGACTACTGGCAATGGTCGAGAGAGTGCCTGAGCTGACCTACTCTGGTGATCGGATGGCCGAACACCCTAACTGTCATGATAGAACTCTCATCCAGTGACTGATGGAAGCAGATGCAGAGATCCTCGGCCAGGCCCCAGGTGGAGTTCCAGGAGTCCAATGTATGAGAGAGAGAGGAGGGTTTGTATGAGCAAGAGATATCGAGACCATGATTGGAAAAAGCACAGGGACAAATAGCCAAACTAGTGGAAACACATGAACTGTGAACCAATAGCTGAGGAGCCCCCATGGAACTGAATCCCCCTGTGGATAAGTGAGACAGTTGATGAGCTTGAACTGTTTAGGAGGTCCCCAAGCAGTGGGACCAGGACCTGTCCTTGGTGCATGAGCTGGCTGTTTGGAACCTGGGGCCTATGCTGAGACACTTTGCTCAGCCTTGGTGCAGGGAGGAGGGGACTGGACCTGCCTCAACTAATTCTACCAGTCTGAGCTGACTCTCCAGGGGAGACCTTGCCTTAGAGGAGATGGGAATGGGGGATGGATTGCAGGGGAAGGCTAGGGAGTGGGAGGAGGGAGGACAGGGGAATCCATGGTGGATATGTAAAATGACTGGCAAATCTTATGTAAAATAAAAAATAAAAATAAAAAGACTCTTTGCTTCTGCATTCCGATTGGTCTCTTGGTGGTCTTTGGGGACATCGGGCTTTGGGTGCAACATTAGTGTGTGTGTGTAGATCTGCAGCTCTTCCCATCTATTCCCAGCTGCAGGTGTCCAGGAACTATGTCATACCTGCACCTAAGAATCTGCAGAGTTTCTTCCAAATTTTGCTTTTCACTGTTTCAGCTGTGTCTTGGGAGATGGTTACAGCCATAATCATTGTCCTGGCAAGTGAAGATGGCAGATGGTTGCGGGGGCTCAGTGGGTAAAAGCACTTGCTACCAAGCCTAATGACCTGAGTTCGTGCCCTAAGGCCCGTATAGTGTAAGCAGATAACAGACTCCAGCAAGTTGTCCTCTGACCTCCACGTGTGTGACATGGTGGGAGTGGGTACACTCACTTGTGCACCCCCATGCCCACATCAACAGACTTAAAAAAAAAAGTGAAGACTTCTCTTAATTTGCTTACAGTGCTCTTTAATTAAAACGAAGAACAAACGACACTCATTAATGCTGTTGAAAGGCTTTGCTTTTGATATGGTCAGGCCTGCTTGTCAGTTTGTAGCTAAGGTTTTATTTTTACTGATGCTGTGCAAACTGTGACTGAGGTTTTTATAATCTGAATGGAATGCACTTTTCCATTGATGTGTTTGCCCGAGGCATTCCCTTCCTTGTTCTGACCAGCATTGCAACAGCATCCTATTTTTACCCCGGAGGATTGGAGTAAGAGTAGATGAAGAATGGAAAAATAGGTCTCCTTTGTGAGGCTGCCTAGCAGTTATCAGAGTGGATAATTTCTGGAGCTGGACAGGGCCAAAGGGTATGCTTAGCCTTTCAGAGATGGCAGAGAGCTGCTTTTTCTTTCTTTTGTGGCTTGGTTGTTAATGTGGGGTCTTGACAGTCACTCCTCACCAGACTCAAAGGCAGATCTTCACAGCTGTGTCGACCCTCTACCTGCCACAGAAAGTGCTTTGGGGACAGTACGTGACGTGGCTGCTCATTGTGCAGTGTCCCCAGGCTCTGGATTTTCCCTGCTAATGAGTGTTAACTGAGATTCCCTGGGGTCCAGTTAGGCAACCCACTCGGCCTTTGTCTCCCTCACATCTCTTCTGAGCACACTTCGAGAGAACGTGCATGCCATGCGGAATGAAGCATGCTTTCATCTCCCCTGCCCTCACGCTAGACAAATTTAAAGCATCTTTTTTTTTTCATGTTTTCCCTGACTCATTTAAAAATAAAGTGTGAGTTTCTTCCAGACGTTTCCTTTCCTCTACTCTGATCCTTTAGGACTTCTAATACACTAATTTCCATGTTCTACTCCTGGCGACTATGGCATCGATTTGATCCAAGTCCCTTAGTCAGCACTGAGTGGTTGAAAGTCCCAGGGGCTCTTCAATCTCCCTGCTATTCTGCAGGAGCTTCGACAAGAGGATCTGTTACTGTAGATTAAGGAGAGTCTACAGCAACCAAATCTGCTTGCCCGCTTTTATCTCCCATTTTATGTGCCTCCTGGTTTGGGAAGAGCTCACCTTGCCTCCCCGGAGACCTCCAGGCTAGTCCCCAGTAGTCCAGGCTTTGAGCTGTGGTGTCCCAAGCAGAGCTCCCCAGGCTCTTCTTTGTGCCCAAAAATCCACTTCTAAAAGTTAAAGTCTTTCTTCTCATCACATCCAATTTCCCTGGGGTCTTTCTTTTCTTTTCTTTCTTTCTTTCTTTCTTTCTTTCTTTCTTTCTTTCTTTCTTTCTTTCTTTCTTTCTTTCTTTCTTTCTTCTTTCCTTTCTTTCTTTTCTTTCTTTCTGCACCACCATTGCCCCAACAATCTTTCTTACAGTCAGGAAAGATTATAGGTCAAAGGTTTTGTGGTTGGGTTGATATCCCAGTACCGCTGCAATGCCTGGTTAGAGAAGATGGTCAGTTTGGCTCCATATCCCCCATTAATAGGAGACAGCACTAGGTTTCTACATCACCCTTCAAATGCCCCCCAGTTCCAGTTGTCTCTCCCAGTACTCTCTACCTCCTTCTTCCTTGCCCTCCAGATTCCTCCTTTAACCATTCCCACCTGTCCCCAGTCTACCTGGAAAATCTATTTTATTTTCCAGGGAGACCCACAATTCCCTCCTTGAGTCCTCCTTGTTACTTAGCCTCTCTTGGTCTGTGGATATTAGCATGATTGACCTTTACAGCTAATATCTACTTATGAGTGAGTAATTAGCTTATTTATCTTTCTGGGTCTGTGTTACTTCACTCAGGATGATTTTTTTTCTAGTTCCATTCATCCATCTGCAAATTTCATAATACCATTGTTTTTAACAGTTGAGTAATACTCCACTGCGTAAATGTATCACATTTTCTTTATCCATTCTTTAGTTGAGGGTCATCTAGGTTGTTTTCAGTTTCTGGAATAGCTTTATGAATAAAGCTATTGTGAACATAGTTGAGCAAGTGTCCTTGCGGTATGGTTGAGTGTCCCTTGGGCATATACCACTCCACCAGGGCCAGCTCTGCCTCACTGCCCAGGTGAGGTTGGGGCCCTGCTCTGAGAAAGGAACTCTTTCTTTTGGCCTCAGTTTCCGAGGTTTTGGTCCATGGTCATTTCGATCCACTGCTTTTTAGACTGAATTGGCAAAATCACCTTAGCGGGAAGCACATGAAGCATCAAAGGTGCTTCATGATAACCAGGGAGCAGAGTGAACAACAAGAAGAGTTCAAGGACAAGACATACCCTTCTTCAAAGACAGGCCCCAGTGACCTACCTCCATAACCTCCAATCATGCTACCAAATGCATCCATCAATCAATTTGTCTATTGATTAGGTCAGAGCCTTCAAGTCCCAAACACCTCTCAATCAATAGATCCACCAGTTGGGGGGACCAAGGCTTCAACAGTGTATCCTGGAAACACTCTTCTGGGAATATTGAGGGACAGCTGTATATTAAAGAATTCTTATAAAAGGAACTGAGGGCCTGGGCGATGGTGGCCAGGGTGAGCCTGCTGTGCCGACCTGCTGACCCAAGTGTGATTGGAACCTGGAACCCACACTAACACCTGCTGACCCCAGTGCGACCGGATCCTGGAACCCACACTAACACCCAGATGTGGTAGCATGCATCTGTGATCACATACTCCTTTGGGGAGAAGGAGGTAGAGACGAGAGAACTGCCCAGAAGCTCACTGCCCAGCTAGCCTGGGGTACACAGTGCAGCAAGAAGAACAGGAAGAGTCCCCCTGCCTCAGCGCAGTGGAAGGTGCGGACTGACTTCCGAACTTGTTTTCTGACTATCACATGTGCACTATGGCCTGCGTGTGTCTGCACGCTCCCACCTCTCTCTTTCTCCAGAAAATAAAAAAAAATTTAAATTAGAAAAATTTTTTAAGGGACTCAGTGGTAGAGCACTTGCTTAGTATGTGCAAGACCTTGGGCAACCCCCCCCCCCCCACACACACACACTACAGATGATTTCCAGGCATGAGAATCCAAAGAAAGAGACTTCTTATTTGAGCCTTTAAGCAGAAAGTGAAGTTTTAGGAAAAGCTTTAAGAAGAGTCGGCTTTAGGAATAAATGTGGGACATACTTTACATAAAGCTATGGAAACAGAATGGACTATTTTACCCAAAATAGAACAGCTATATTTAGAAGCTTTTAGTCTAGCTTGACCTTGACATTTAAGTCAACACAGTCATTTTCTTAGGCTGGTTATAAACCCTCATGTTCTCCCTTTTGTCTAAACCACTCCATAGGCTTAACTGCTCTGCCACAGCAGAATGAAAATTGGATATAAATAGTGCATTTTCTATACTAGAATTTTAAAGCATGCATCTTTGGCCAACAACTCTTTGAGTGTGAGTTAGTAGTAATTACTGTATACATTAGTTACTTTTCTCATTGCTGCGAAAAACGCCTGACAGAAGCAATTTAAGGAAGGAGGTTTGCTTGGGCTTGTGGCTGGAGGGATACAGTCCATCATGATGGGGTTACCATGGCAGTGTGGACATGAGGCAGTGGCTGGAGGGACATGGTCCATCATGATGGGGTTACCATGGCAGTGTGGACATGAGGCAGTGGCTGGAGGGATACGGTCCATCATGATGGGGTTACCATGGCAGTGTGGACATGAGGCAGTGGCTGGAGGGATACAGTCCATCATGATGGGGTCCATCATGATGGGGTTACCATGGCAGTGTGGACATGGGGCAGTGGCTGGAGGGATATGGTCCATCATGATGGGGTTACCATGGCAGTGTGGACATGAGGCAGTGGCTGGAGGGATACGGTCTGTCATGATGGGGTTACCATGGCAGTGTGGACATGAGGCAGATAGTTCTACTTCACACATTTCCAGGAAGCTGAGAGAGGTGAATGCTGGCTCTCAGCTTGCTTTCTTCATTTTTCATTTTTAACTTTTTTTAAAAACTTATTTTATGTGTGTGGGTGTTTTGCCTGCACGTATGTCTATGAACAATTTGTGTGCCTGGTGCTTGTGGAGGCCAGAAGAGGGTGTTGGAGCTGGAGGGACAGACGGTTGTGAACCTGGATCTTCTGGAACAGCAGCAGCCAGTGCTCTTTGTCACTGATGTGTCTACAGTACCACCCATTCTCCCTCTTTCCTTTAGTCCAGGCCCTCAACCCATATGATGGGGCCACTCATGCCAGGGTGGGTCTTCCCTCTAATTTAAGCTTCTCTGGAAACACCAGAAGTGTGCCTCTTGGGTGATGCACAGAGTGTCATGATGAAGATCATTCCTCATACTATGCTATGTGCATCTAGCCCCAAGATTCCATGAGCAAGGGACCATCACTGCTTCTTTCCTGAGCTTGGAAGATTTGTAATGTAAAGTCATTCTGGCACTTAACATCAAACTCACAGTTGCAAAATGGCCTCTAAATTATTTAAAGTTGGATGATTAAAATGGTCCCCATTCTTTCCAATTTCTTCCTAAATATAAATCTGATACTGCCTACAAGAATGAATAAATAGAGCAGAAGAGAACGTACCTTGGTGGTAGGAGCACTTACCCAGCATGCTTCAGGCCCTGGGTGCAATCTTTAGTACTGAAAACAAAAGTTCTCACGTAGGGCAAAGTCTAACGTTAATTCTCTTCCATCTATAAGTAGAGTTCCATATTCTGTTTTTTTTAGATTTATTTATTTTATGTATATGGTGTTCTGCGTGACAGAAGAGGGTATCAGATTCCATTATAGATGGCTGTAAGCCACTATGTGGTTGCTGGGAATTGAACTCAGGACCTCTGGAAGAGCTGCCCATGCTCTTAACTGCTAAGCCATCTCTCCAGCCCCCGAGTTCCATATTCTGAAGGGAGAACTGTGCCTGAACTTGAGTTATGTTGTGGATTTTGTCCAGTTTTTTCTTGGCAAGAAAAACTGTACAAGCTCCAAACATTGTCTAAGAATATGCAATACAGTTTATAAATTAAAACTTGATTTTTAGATCATTAGAATTTCAGAAACAGGCCAATTAAGCCAAAGAAGAAAATGGCAAATGGTTCAGGTTATATGATTTTTTTTTAGATAAGATCTCACTGTATAATCTTAGCTGACTTGGAACTCTGTATAGAATAAGCTGGCCTGAAACTCACAGAGATCTGTTTGCCTCAGCCTCCTGGGTACTGGCAAGAAGGTCTTTTCAATGCATGCTTGTTTTATGAGAAGTCCCCCTCTAGGCAGGGAGCCCTTGTGTTTTCGAGATCCACACCTAGAGCCCTCTTAGGAAAGGCTGCTGGTTGGAAGAACTGCAGTAGGATCTAAAATGGTGGTGTATGGTCATGTGTTTTGCTCACCACTAGATGTTCTGACTTTTTCTGGGAGGAAGCTGGAGACTGACGTTAATGCTACCTAGTAAGCAGGACATAGTGGTCTATGCCTATAAACTCAGCACTTAGGAAGGTAGAGTTAGGAGGGTCCCAAGTTCAAGGCCAATCTGGGCTACATAATAATGGCTCCATTTCAGGAACTGAAAGACAAAACAGCAATGTAACTAAGCAAAGCCTGTTATTCTTTGTTTTTTTACTCTTTTTTTGGGGGGCCGTCACCCAGCTCCCAAATAAATCACACATGAAGGCTTTTTCTTAATTATTTATTCTTAATTATTTATTCTTAATTAATTATTCTTAATTATTTTTCTTAATTTCTTAGCTTGGCTTATTTCATGCCAGCTTTCCTTAATTTTAAATTATTCTGTCTACCTTTTGCTTCTGGGTTTTTCCAGTTCTCTTACTTCTGTAAATCTTACTCTTACTCTGTGGCTTGCCGTATAGCTGGGTGGCTGGTCCCTGGAGTCCTCCTCCTCCCAGACTTCTCCTTATATTTATGCTCTCTGCCTTCCAGTCCCACCTATCCTTTCTCCTGCCTTGCTATTGGCTGTTCAGTTCTTTATTAGACCATCAGGTGTTTTCCACAGGCACAGTAACACAGCTTCACAGAGTTAAACAAATGCAACATAAACAAAAGTAACACACCACACCTTAAAATAATATTCTACAACGAAAGCCTCTGTCATTTGTTCGACACAAGAAGATCAATTAAAAGCAGACATTTTAAAACCTCTTCAACCTGAGAAGTGCTGCACCTTCTAAAGTAGAATATCTGGGATGTTAAATGTCGCTTCCAATACTACTACTATTTCCCAAAATTTACTGGGAATTTTTTTAAAAAGACGTTTAGATTTTATGTCACAATTTAAAAAAAGTGTAATTGGAGATGGAAACCATCAGAATTTGGGGTAGAATTGTATTCTGTAGGAATTCAAAATACAGCATCAGATCACTTTCAGTTGTATTTGGAAGGTCAGAGGAAATTGTGGCCACAAAACACTGAAGTAGTGGGGCTGGAGAGATGAGTCAGTGGATAAATACACTGGGTGCTCTTCTAGAGGATCTGAGTTCAATTACCAGTACCCACATGGCTGAAGAGCCGAAAACAAGCCCCCTTTCATGTAAGCAATTATCTTGTGTATTTTTTTGCAGGTGTGGAAAACTGACTGATACCAAAGCCCAGCACCTGGTAATGAGCCTGGAGTAGAAGCAAGCACCGTTTTCTACCCGCACCCTCTCTCACTTGTCTCCTTCCTGTCCTTTCCTGAGAAATTAATCTTCGTAAGTTTCTGCCTGTCCCTACTCTGGTTAGAAAGCTCTGATGGGTTTCTGTCTCCTACAGATAAGACTCTAAACATCTTCTTTTGGTTTGTTGAGACAGGGTTTTTCAGTGGAGCCCTGGCTGTCCTGGAAGTCCCTCTGTAGACCAGGCTGGCCTCGAATTCAGAGATCTACTGAAGGGGTGCACCTCCACCACCCAGCTACTCAGAATGGACCAGCTTTCCTATTTTACTTGTCATTTCTCACCTTGGAGTTCCAATGTTCCCAACAGTTCAGCATCTGTGAGACATCCTGCAGGAGAATGTTTGTTTCTATTCCAGGCTCCTTTATCAGGTGTTGATGGTCTGTCTGTGTCAGTCAGTTTTCCATACCTGTGACAAAATACTCAAGATAATTAACTCACATCAAAGGAGGTTTGTGTCAGCACATGGTTGACGGTTGATTGGCAGGGGCTCCTCTTCACCTGTACCCGCTCCACCACCTTAGCCCCGTATCTAGAAGTCAGTCTTCAGTTCTAGAGTTTACAGGAGGCTGATTACAGCCTGTGCTAGAACTAATTTTATTAGTTTTTCAAAAGTTTGGATTTCTTTGTTCTTGGTTTGGCCTTATTGTTGGATGTATTAATGCCAATTTTTAAGAAGATATTTTTTAGGACTAGTAAAAACAGTTATCTAAGCTCTAGATCTTTCTTTCTAGAACTATATATATATATTTGAGTGAAGAAATAAGCTGGGCATGGTGACATATGATTATAATCCCTAGCACTAGGAAGGCTGAGGCAGGAGAATTCCTGTGAGTTTGAGGCTGGCTTGGATTGTATAGGGAGTACCAAGTCAACCAGAGCTACTTGAAAAGACCCCTGATAAATAAACAAAAATCCAAGCAAACAAGGGAAGAAGCAGTCATGGAGCATGGGGGCAAAGTGTTTGTGTTCTTTTATTTCTCCCTGGAGTACTTTTCAGACTGTGCCCTAGGTCTAATCCATGTTAGGTCTTATGTGAGCCGACTCTTACAATGGCTCTTTTTGGTTTGGAAATCCCAGTTTTCTCTGGGGGTGGAATCTGACTTAAGCTGCCAAGTAAAGGAAGGGCAGCAGATTTCTCTGAGCAGGTGCGGGATTTCTGCTTGTTAACAGATGCATACATCCCCAGGCGTCTCTCAGCTCAGTCAAGCTCAGCTCAGATGTTAGCAGCTCCAGTGTCCACAGAGGGAATGGGGTGTGACAACTCATTTATTATTTACATCCTGTTATTTGATGATGACCAGCCTTGCCGTTCCTAAACAGGGCATGTTGATTACTGTGCATTGTTCCCTGCATTTCCATGGGGTTGCTGTTGTTGGAAGAATTGTCTTATATGGTGTTTGTGATTCAGGACCTCAGGAAACCACGATTGATTTCATTTCTCTTTTACAAGACTGGCTCTCAGGGGACAAGGTCAGGTTTCCCCTTTCCTCAGGATGACTAGTAAGTTCTCAGCTCATGGGAAAGGCTGGCTGGAATAGCGGTGCTCTAGGGGATGGGCTTCATCACATATTTGTTCTGGAAGGCTCTGGCAGTCTCTTGCTCCCCATTTAGGAAGATATGCAAGGAGGCTTGGGTATGTAAGAAGGACACCACACCTGGAGACTTGCTTTGTCTTAACCAATGGGCATTTCTAAGATTAAAGCGAAGTTGGGAGTATTCAGAGTGAGGTCGCCAGTTATGCAGTGGGCAGATCTCCTTTTGGATCTCTCTCTACACCTTTCGTGCTGTGTGAATTAGTCACCTCTCACTCTCAGCTCCATCCTTTGTTAAAGGATTGAGCCAACTTGGGGTGACTGTTCAGGAACCTGTCCTCTCAGCCTTCAGGAGGCTGATCCAGGAAGAGTATGCATGAGAGGTAGGCCAGGGTTCCAAAGTAAGTCACTCTGTCAAAAAGCCAAACAGCAGGACATGGAGGGGGTGTGCTTGTGGTCCAAGCACTTAAGAAGGAGATGCAGGAAAATCAAAGTCATCCCTAGCTACACAGTGAGGTAGAGACCAGCCTGGTCTATGTGAGAGCCTGTCTCATGATAATAAAAGCCCAAACGGACAAGCAAACAAATAAATAAAAACAAAAGAAGGAAGAAGAGGAGCAGGAAGAGGAAAGGGAGGAGGAGGAACAAAAGAGGAGCAGGAGGAGCAGGAGGAGAAGCAGGAGGAAGAGCAGAAAGAGGAGGAGCAAAAGGAGGAGGAGCAGAAAGAGGAGGAGGAGCAAAAAGAGGAGGAGGAGGAGCAAAAAGAGGAGGAGGAGCAGGAGGAGGAGCAGGAGGAGGAGGAGCAGAGGGAGGAGCAGCAGGAGAGGAGCAGGAGGAGCAGGAGGAGGAACAGAAAGAGGAGGAGGAGCAGGAAGCGTCTACCTGGTCATGAAGAGGACTGACGTGTGTGAAGCATGTACTGATGATCTGACAAGTGGGAGAGACGCGTCCTGCTTACTTTGAGTGGTGGTGCAGTAAAGACAAGAAAGATTCCTGTGGCCAATGAGTAAAATCCATGCCAAACAAACAACTGAATTCTGGACCCCAAAGGATATTTTATCAATCTGATAGTCTTTTTGGCAAGAGCTAGTCCGAGAAGTGACGACCTACCTAAA
The DNA here is from genome assembly GCF_949786415.1 of Peromyscus eremicus. Classification (NCBI taxonomy): domain Eukaryota; kingdom Metazoa; phylum Chordata; class Mammalia; order Rodentia; family Cricetidae; genus Peromyscus; species Peromyscus eremicus. The sequence goes on along the minus strand of NW_026735742.1, from coordinate 91,736 downwards.
ACATACAGGCCTCCTGCTCTCCAAAAATCAGGGACCAGATACAGAACTGAGAAACACAAAACACACCTCCCAGCTACAATGATGACTAACATTCACAGAGCATCTACTCAGTCCAGATCCTATTCTGTATGTACTGTGCATGTGGTAGGTAACTCATTGGATGCCTTCAACAGTGTTACAACATCGGTACTGGAAATAAACCCAACTTGAAAAATGAGGCAGAGGGCGTTAATGAATTGCCCAAGGCCACACAGCTATAAATGGCGGCACTGAGATTCAGAGCAGGCAGTTTGGAAACACGGTCCTCTTTTTCTCTTTAATCACTAAGTGACACTGTAGTGACACCAGGAACATTTTTCCTTCTTGGTGGGACCCATGTTAGCACTGGGGCAGCTTCCTTTTAATGAACAATGCTGTAGATGGCACAGCGCTCTCCCCTAGAGTGTTAGAGCAGTGCTAAGTGGTTTGTCCCAGAACTCTGATTCCTAACCACTCTGTTTTGACCCACAAATGAAGCAGAACTTCTGGGCTGGAGCAGAGACATAGTTGGTAATCACAGGATCACAGCTGTGTGTTTCAGATGGCCAGGGCATCATTCTTATGAATAAGTATTAGGAAATAGTAGTCTTCAGGTGTCCCATCTGCTCTGAAGGGATCCTTAGTGTGCACTACCTGGATGGTGTCACTTTCTAGCTTCATAGTTCATTATTCTATGCCCTGGTTATTGAACTGACGGTCAGTTCACCCCTGAAATGCGACTCTTTCCTGTCATCCTGGGAGGAAGCATGTGCTCTGGCAATGGCAAGTCAGAAGAAAGGCTGGACAGAGAAATCCCAGTTGTCCCTGGGCCTTGCTTTGTGAATGTAGATTTAGAATCTCCAACAGGAGGGTCTGGTAGTTCTGAGGTAGGTCCTGAGAAAGAACTCTAAAGGCTGAGCTACAGACAGGGAAGCTAAGTGTTGGGCAGAGAGGCCTCAAGCTGCAGGTGAGACAACGTTGACTAGCCAGTTGTCCAGTGTTTTGATCTTTCTAGAAACCATTTTTAGGTGGAAAGAGAATCACAAAATGTCCAGAAGGGCCAGATAAATGGTATCTAGGAAGGACTGCTGGAATATACAGAGGTGTCCTGCCAGAGAAACTGGTACCCCTTCCACTGCCTAGAGGGTGGGGAACAAGAGGCCCTCACAGGACTGTCTGCTGCAGCCTGATCCAGACATCAGAAGTGGTTAATGCTGTGTTGGGCTCTCCACACTGAGAAGCCAGGCTGGACTATGGGATGCTGAAGCAGGAAAGAACCACGTCTTCATGAGGCGCTTGCTGCCAGGAGACATCTGAAAATGTGGCAATGCCTCATCTTACCTCCCAACGCTCACCAAGTGCCTCGTTTTTTTTAGACAGAGCCTCATCTACATGCGGGTCTGGGAGTTGGTGATTTTTTTTTGGTTCCTTGCTTGTTTGCTTGTTTTTTGTTTTGATTTGTTGAAGCTAGCTTTCCATACACTGCTGTTTTAGAAAACAAACAAATAAAAAACAAAAAGAATCCAGGGAATGTATGCTGAATGCCCACTGAGAAAAGATTTGTTTCAGATCCCAGGCCTTGAACCAGCTTGAACTTAGGGTTTGGTAGAGTGTGTTCTATTGAGCAGTGCTTTTAAAGAATGGTCTAGGGTCCGGAGCTTGACCCCATGGACAAGTGGGTAAGTTCATCCCTAAACCCTAAGAAACTGCTGCCACAGCCCTACAGAGGAGCCATGCAGATGGTCAGCCTGAAGAGTGAAAGACCTCATCAGTCAGGAGCTTAAAGAATCTACTTAATCCCTCTTAATAAAAGTATGCCCAACACTCCAAGATTTGTCGTGAGAATGGCTTGCATATGAAGAAGAGAAATTGTCCCCAAAGCTTTGTGTTCCCTTGAAAAGTGTTCCAGGAGCTGGGTACTGGGAGACAATTCCAGCATCAAGAGACCCTAAGTCCCACGGAGTGATGTAAAGAGTCCATTACCCACACTTGTGTACACAGCACAAGGAGGAAGGCTGCTCTTTGGTAATGGACTAGCAAGTCTTGGTCAGCCCTCAAGATTCTTGGCATCAAATATGCTTGAGAAATGGCCTGGACAAAGAGCACTCAGGCCTATATACTCTTTGTATATACCAAAAGAGTGTGCAGAGACCCTTAGGGCCCATGGGTGACTCTGTCTCCCAATCTCTTTCCTAACTCCTTCTGCTTGCTCTGCCTCTGTCCTTTCCAGGCCTGGGGGGAATGGTGGTAACTAGGAAACACTTTGTTTTTCATTTAAAGTCAGGATCTCATGTAGCCCAGGCTGGCTTCTAACTTGCTATGCAGCTGAGGATGAGTGTGATCGGCTGAACCTCCAGCCACAACACCCAGCTTCTGGAACACTTTTCAAGGGAACACAAAGCTTTGGGGACAATTTCTCTTCTTCATAGGCAAGCCATTCTCATGACAAATCTTGGAGTGTTGGGCATAATTTTATTAAGAGGGATTAAGTAGATTCTTTAAGGTCCTGACTGATGAGGTCTTTCGTTCTTCAGGCTGACCATCTGCATGGCTCCTCTGTAGGACTGTGGCAACAGTTTCTTAGGGTTCAGGGCTCATAACACCAAAGTGAACATGTGTGACTTTCTACTTCGTTCACACTTGTAGGATCCTCCAACCATTTCCTGTGGGACCGCAGGCTCAGATCTGTCTCTCTTTTGATTTATCCAGCTTGAAATTTATTTCTAAGTATGAGCACAGATGCCAAATTTAGTTAAGTGCCTTCCTGAAAGACACGTTTCCCCCCTCATAAACCACCAGTACTCAGTGCGATAATACCAAGTGTACTAGCCGCTTTTTTCTTGTTGTGAGCTAATGTGATGAGTAGTGACCTAAGGGTTTATTTTAGCTCAGGGTTTGAGGGGGACACAGTCCATCGTGGCGGGGAAGTCACGGCGACCCAAGTGTGAGGCAGCTGGCGACGCAGCATCTGCTGTCAGGAAGCAGAGAGACGAAGGCTGGTGTTCTGCCCTCCCTTTGGTTTTTCTGTCCACGATTCCAGGGTGGTGCAGCCTGTGCTCATGGCAGGTCCTCCCTCTTCAGGTTAAATGTCTCTGGAAATGCTGCCCCCCACCCCACACACACACACTCAGAGGCATGTTTCTTGGGTGTGTCTGGATCTCATCAAGTTAACTATGAAGATTAGCTATTACTTTCAAGTTCTATTTTAAGCCCAGAAGCTCTTCTTGAGTAAAACTCAGTTCTTGTGTCTGGGGAGTCTCCTGAAAGCAGCCCTGAGTGGCAGAAGGAAAGAGAGATGTGTAATGGAGCCATCCCCCCCACCTTCCTCATCTTTCTGTGTTGAACGGCCAGATTATTATAGTCTTGGTTGTTCCCAAGTGACTTCGAAGAAACCAAGCAAACTAGAAATTTTGAAGAGAGTTTCTGGTCACAGGCTTCCTATTCCAATATATCAAACAAGGCAACCACATACAGAATGAAAGAAGCCATAGGTAGCAGAACTCTATAATCCGACTCCATCTCTTTCTGTTAAGCTTAAGATTGGGGTCAATAGGGTTGGGGATTTAGCTCAGTGGTAGAGTGCTTGCCTAGCAAGCGCAAGGCTCTGGGTTTGATCCTCAGCTCAAAAAAAAAAAAAAATTTGGAGTCAATAAAGGCAGACTTGATGTCCTGGTTCCGCTATGAAGTTCTCATAAAAGGCTCATATACTGGAGGATTGGTGCCCAGCCTGTGTGTGCGGTGGTTGAATCATGACAACTCTGACTTTAAGCAATTCTTATTTGATGGCAGTATCTACAGGTGACAGAATTTTTAGGAGGTAGGTATCACTGGGGGCTGTGCTACAGAAAGGTATATCTTGTCCTAAGGGTCTTCTCTCTCCCCCTTTCTCCTCCTGTCCTCCATCTTTCTCTCTGCTCTCTACTGTTCTCCACGAGGTAAGCCATGCTTCTCCTCACATATTCCTCACCATAATGTCTACCACACATGAGCTAACAGAGAAACAGTAAAGGAAACATTTCATCCTGAGTGTTTCTTATGTGAAACATTCAGCTAATTGAGCCATTTAAATTCTGTCTATAAATTATGACCCTTTACGTGTGTGATGAAACAATAACACGATCCTGTAGGCTATTAGAGTCATTTCTAGTTTGAGTATGGTAATTGACCATGACTAAACAGCGGGTTCCAGGAACAGGCCTGTTTAGCTTTCAGTAGGGAAGCCCTGGCACCTGATGTAAGAGATCAGATTTGCTACGGAACAGCTGATGTCTGGAAACAAGGCTGAAATGAGAGAACAGGGAGAAAGTGCTTAGAGGGAGCTAAGACAATGTAGATCAATTCTTTGGATCCAGAATAAGCTCCAAAAAATAGTTAGGTACAGAAAGTACCACATATTTTTGTTTACTTTATCAGTAGAGGGAACTACAGTCTAATAATCGGTAGCACTTAGGGTGATTCTCTCTGCTGGGGATAAATGACCACAGGCTTGAGTGGACAGTGACAGAGGGAATAATGATCAATCAGTCCGCCCACTGCCACGTCAGTGCTGTCTCTGTGTGGCTGCAGGGACACGTGGACTCTTCTTAGGTGTCCCCTGGTCTCACATGTTCTTTACAGGTCGTCTGGAGACATGGCAGACATGAAGTGGGATGCTCAAGAGCTCAAGTCAAGATACCACTCAGGCAGAGGGAGGGGAGTAGAAAGTGACCGCCACAGGGATAGGTTTTTAGAAAAATAATTAATTTTTATGTATACAATTGTTTTGCCTGCATGTATGTCCCATGTGCCTGCAGTGCTTATGGAGACATGTCAGGTCCTCTGAGACTAGACCTATAGATGACTGTAACCCACCATATGGGTTTGGGGAATCAAATCTAGGTCCTCTGGAGTGAGCCACTGCTCCAGTCTCCAGATTTTTTTTTTTCTTTTGGAGACAAAGTCTTGCTAAGTGACCCCCAAGTTAGCCTTGAGATTTCAACCCTCCTGTCTCAGCCTTCCAACTGCTTGGATTACAGACACATGCACTATGCCTGGCTAAGGCCGTGGAACTTTGGACCACAGCACATACACCACATCTATAAAGTGAGATGGTACTTTCATAGGGACAGCCAGGAGCCATCAAGTAGGTCTGGCATGGCACCGTAGCCAGCAGAGCATTGGTACTGTGAGTAAGCAGGGCCTTCTCAGTCTGTTGCCCTCTTGAATGGGCCGCCTTGGGCCTCAGTGACACCCATTCTTGTCTACCTCTTTGTGCTTCTCCGGTTCCGACTTCTAGTCTTTTTTCTTAACTTTCTTCCTCTCAGGTCTTAATGTTCTCAGTGCCCCATCTTTAGCCTATATCTCTTCTCAGTTTGGAATCCGCCCTATTCACTTATCCTTTCTCATGTCGTCTTTGTAGGGTTAATTACTATAATCTACATGCTTAGTCCAAACCTCCTGAGCATCTTATACCCTGTAGCTTATGGGGTATGTACACTTAGATGTTCTAATGGCATTTCAAACTCAACCCTTACAAAACTAGAACAGCCAGTACGTTTCTCCTCTCATGTTTTGATTAAACTTTATTCACTCAAGTTTTAAATCGGGAGTCCCCCTGTGTTGGTCTAACTAGGCTAGCCACATCTACCTTGTCAGCTTGCTTTCTATTTCCCTGGCCCCGACCTCATCACATGTGGGTATTTCCACCTTACTTGCCTCTGCACTCACAGTAGTCTACCCATCACGGACGAAGCTATTTCTGGTAAGAAAGGCAGAAAGTCATGGCACCTCGGGACTGACAATACACAAGTCATGAGACCCCTTGTGTCCTGTTCTCTGCCACCAGGACAGTGCAGTCCTCTGCCCCATCTCTCCAAACTCCCAGCAGGAAGTCTACTGGTTTACTTGGCTCGCAATGCTCCTGTGCCTTTGCAGCGCCCTTCCTGTTCCGGAAAGGAAGGCTAATGGGTCTCTGGTTCTGCGGTAGCAAACTGTATAGAACATACCGCATGGGTTCAAGCCATTAACGCAGACATTTTCTTGGCAAGACAAGTTTCGCTACATCAGGAATCTTGTTCCACTTGGTCCCCTGAATCTGCTACAGTAGAAAAGACACGATGTGTGGTGAACTTGGTGGAAATGAACCGAAATACTTTACATATAATGGCTCTCGGCCCCAGTCGGTGACTTTTTAAGACACGCGCTTCCTTGGGGGGCTTCGGTGAGGGTCGTCTTCCCTCCGAGCAGGTGAAGGGCAGCGGGGTGGCTCGTTGCCCACGGGCTGGGCTGGGTGGCTGCCCGCGCGCCTGCGCCCTCTGCCGCTCCAGTCCCGGTGTCTCTGTGCGCGTGTGTCTGTCTGGAGAGAAGAGGCTTGGGTGACAGGCCAGGGGTTGGGGGAAGAGTTAGGCAGCCCGAGTCGCAGTCTCACTCCCCGATTTCTCGGCGGCAGGACCGAGACCGCCTCCGCAGGAGGCTGGCCCATCTGCAAGGCACCTCTGCTGTCCTACTGCGGCCGCTCCTCTCCCAACCCGGCAGACTGGTCGTCACCCTCGCTAGTGAGTTGTGAAGGCTGGTGAACCCCGCAGAGCGGCGAGCGGACCCGGCGCCTCTGTCCTCCCACGGGCTGCGTGTGTGAGTGCGTGCGCGCGCAGGGGGTGTCCCTGGGATTCCGCATCTGTTCCGAGAGCTCCGGGCGGGGATCCGGGTGTTCATCCCATTCGAGTCTGCGCCGCGATGCGGCTGCTCCCCCAGGCAGGGGCTCCGATGCCGGGATTCCCCAGCTCGGCGCGCAGCTACGGGTGGAGTTCCCCGGGAAGGCGCAAGGGTGAGCGGGCGGAGCCCAAGACCCGGCTTGCGAGCCACTGGCAGGCCGGGAATCTGAGAGTGAGCCCGGTCCGGAACAGTCCAGGGAGATGCGATGGTTGCCACCCCTCGGCCAGCTTCTCCGCCTTTCTCTCCTACCCCCTTTCCCCCCCGTAGCAGCACCACAAAAGCTCAGAACGAAACCCAACGCAGCGGAGCCCCAGTCCCTCCCACCTGGTGCACATCGCGGCGCGGCGAGAGTGGTGTAGGGTTCTCCAGGATTAGGGATGGGGCTTACACAGGGGGCACACCGATGTTGGTGCTTGCTGAATTCAAGTCGAGTGCTGGATTGCACAACAGTTTCACCCTGTACTCTCTGGTGTGTGTGTGTGTGTGTGTGTGTGTGTGTGTGTGTGTGTGTGTGTAGGCGCGCGCGTGTGTGTGTGTGCATGTGTGTTTGCGCAGGCGCGCACACACCCCAGAGCCCACGTTCTCGGGGTGCGCTCGTTAAATTGCACACCGCCCCGCCAGCCCGCCGGTGCTGAGCCGCTTCGGTGGGCTCCTCGTGCACGCTGTGCCAGCGTCTCTTTGTTTGGTTGTGGCTTCACCCAGCCATCTGCAAAGCAAATTGATTTTCGGTTTCGCTCAACCTTGCGCTCTGGGACTTAACGTGGGCCACAGCCTTGAATGCCCTCGTTACTTGTAATTGAATAGTTCTTTCCGGCAAGGGGCTATTTTTAGCGCAAAGAATAACCAGACAAGCATGCTGACCTTTTTTTTTTTTTTCTTTTCTCCGGCTGCCTTTGGCTTTGAATAAGTAGGTGTCTAATGGAGCAGACGAATTCACATCTAATCGCGCACACGTGCCGGCGTACAAGTGTGCAAACACATTTCTACACGTAGTTTTCTGTCTATCGCTTAAAAAAATGCATTTTAAAAACTGAGACCGGGAAGGCACTGTGTGTTTGTAAAAGAAGAAGAAAAAAACTTTCCTTTGTTCTTTTGGGAATCTTCTATTTTGAGTCATAGAGTAGGAGTACCAAAAGGCTGCAATTAGTTCACTTGAATAAAAGACACTGCCTCTGAGTCAGAGCTGCTAGGTTGATAATTATTAACATATAAAAGCAAACGCACTGTTTAAGGCAAAAGGGGCGGGGCGGGGGCAGGCCCGCAGCAGACAATGAGGGAGAGTCTCGGCGGACCGCCTGCTGCTCATTGTTCCGGGACTTGAGGCTGCAGCCTCTGCGGGCTCTTCCTGCCGCGTTCAGCTAGTGCTTGGCACCTCGGCCCCTCCAGGGACCACCGGGTTACCTAGCTCTAGCCCCCGGCGCCCGGACGCCAGGCCCAACTGCAGCCATCCTTCCCTGACGATCCATTCTCTGCTTTGCAGGTTGGCAGCTTCACCCCGGAGTGTGTCACAAGCCCTGCGGTGGGCACCGAACACCCCTGGGAGTACCAAGTGGGATGCCGTTCGGACAGTCGCGCTAAGTGACACCACACTGGGCACAGAGCGCTCTAGCTCCTGGCCACCGTCTGAGAGGCGGCGGCGGAGGGGGATGAGCACCGGACGCGCAAAGCGCCTACCGCGAGCTATCCCCGGGAGGTGGACGCCGAACAGGGCTCCTCGCAGGACCGTACGGATCTTTACCTCCCCTGGCACGAGGTGGAGAAACCTCCCCGCTGCGCCTCCGGTCAGGATGCTCTGGGCATCTCCCTGCTGCTGAGATGTTCAGTTACGCGGTTCTGACAACCGCAGCCCGAGTCTCAGGTGGGCACAACTGAGTGTGGGCCCGGTTTCGGCCCCTCGTGCAGGTGGATGAAAAGTGCCGGAGGCTTTGTATGGGATCAGCGATCAGATTTTAAGAGCCATGGACGAAGGGGCTGTGCAGTCCCGGGCCCAAGAGCAGCTGGAGGCACCTGCCGAGGTAGGAGCTGTCCAAGAGAAGTGCGAGTCAGAGACCTTCAGGTCTAAGAGTTTACCGGTCCTGCACAGCGCCTCCTGCCGGCCGAATCTCAGTGCTGGGAATGCAGATGGAGAACTGGCCTCGGGCTGCACTGAATCTTCGGGTCACCAGGAGATGCATGGAGGAGGGAACCTGATCGTCCCTAGTCCCTCTGCCCCATCCACTTCGGCAGGGACTACAGCGGAAGTCGTGGACTGTAACCACAAGATGGACCCCAGCAAAACTATGTCAGTGTCTTCTACTCTGGCCACACTCCAGGAGAGAAGGTGTCTCTACGTGGTCCTTACGGATTCTCGCTGCTTCCTAGTGTGCATGTGTTTTCTGACCTTCATCCAGGCGTTAATGGTCTCTGGGTACCTGAGCAGTGTCATCACGACCATTGAAAGGCGCTATAGCCTGAAGAGTTCCGAGTCCGGGCTGCTGGTCAGCTGCTTTGACATAGGGAACCTGGTAGTGGTGGTGTTCGTCAGCTACTTTGGCGGCCGTGGGCGAAGGCCTCTATGGCTGGCGGTGGGTGGACTTCTTATCGCTGTTGGGGCTGCTCTCTTCGCCTTACCTCACTTCATCTCACCTCCCTACCAAATCCAAGAGTTGAACACGTCGGTCTCCAACGATGGCCTTTGTCAGAATGGCAACTCCACGGCCACCTTGGAGCCTCTTCCCTGCCCCAAGGACTCGGGAGGAAATAATCACTGGGTGTATGTAGCTTTATTCGTTTGTGCACAGGTTCTCATTGGAATGGGCTCCACACCGATTTACACCCTGGGACCAACCTATTTAGATGACAACGTCAAGAAAGACAACGCATCCTTGTACCTAGGTAAGACTTTCAATTCTCTGGGGTGTACTTGGCTCACAGAGACATTCCTTATGTTCCCCAAATACAAAGGAACATGATCTTTCGTATTTTCAATGTATTAAGTATTGTGGTTCACTCCTTTTAAGTTCTATTTTTGGTGTGATATGTTTTGCAGTTTGGGGTAAAGAGTTCTTCGAACTAGTTTTCAGACGTGCTTCACATCTGTCTTTTCCCACCCAATACAAACTGTCAACAATAGGACAGGATAAGGCCCCTTTCCCCTGCTGTCCACCTTTGGGAAATCTCTAATTCATCAACTTTGTCTTCTGAGAGCTGTCCTTCCTAGAAGAGACCAGAAAGGAAGAGCGCTCACCAGCAGTTGTGAGTTACGGCTTTCCTCCGCCACTTCCCTTTCTCACCTCCCACAGCAGATAATGGGGTAGCCAGACCACATCTACTGTACCACTCCCATCCCTGCATTCTGAACACACCACCTGCATCTCACCCAAACACCAGCAAAGCCCGAAAAACAGCAGATGAGTGAGTTATGTCTGTCCATGAAGAGGCAGCACCCCAGGCTAGCAGATTTTCTGGAATTGGTAGGAGTTCGGTACCGTCTTCCGAAGAACACAGGCTCTGCGGTTTGGTTCCTTGACTTGCATTTAAGAGCATCAGTGGACAGAAGTGTTCGGGCTAAGTTCAGAGTGCCCATGAGAGGCCAGGCAGGTAGGGACACGGCTAATTGACTTCCTAGAAGCGGGTTTGATGGTTGTCAGCAGCTCTCTGTAGTAACTGCGCCGTTAAGAGTGCACTGAAAGATGAACTTGAACCCCAGGAAAGGATCAGTGTCACACTAGCTGAGTGCTCTGTTTTTCCCATTTCTCTACTGGATTCCACCTAAAACACCTAAAGGCTGTATGTGTGTATGTGGAGAGCTGTGTGTAGGCCACAGGACAACCTTGGGTGCTGTGTCTTGGGTCTTTTTTTTTTTTTTTTGAGACTAGGTTCCCTGGCCTAGAACCCCCCAAGTGGCTAGGCTAGCTGGCCAGCATAAACGTTCTTATTTTATAAAAATATTGAACAGCAAATCATCAAACTCTAGACATATTTAGTAAATTCTTAACTGTGTGTTGATAGGACCTTTGATGTGTGAATAAGGTTTTCAAAAGGAGTGAAAAAGACAGTCAATGTAGGAGGGCTATACTTTGTCCTCAGTCTACCCACTGTCCTTGGAAGGCCTCTGAGTTGTCTCCAGTAACTGTCCCAATGCAGCGTTTGTAACTTAATTTTGTTATTAAATGTAAGCACAGATGTTATTAAATGTAAGTACAGTAACTAGTCTCCTGTGCACAGAGGAGACTAGTTACTGTACCATTGTGTCTTCTAACACGTAATGTGGAAAGTTTAAACAACAGTGTAATACATGTCAATATACTGCTCACCAGATTTAATAATTGCCCTTTTTATCAGCTGAGTATGGTGGCCCACATCTGTGATTCCAGCACTTGGGAGGTGGAGGTGACAGGATTGTTGGGTCACTCTGGGCTACACGGTGAGTACTAGGCCAACCAGGGTTACCCAGTGAGATACTGTCTCATAAAACAGCAAACATTCATTTTGTCATGTTTATCTGCACCCCACCCCATGTGTGTATGTTTGGATGTGGGGAGCTCAGCTCTTTGGAAGTCCCTGTAGGCCTGTAGGCACCACTAAGCCTCAGCCTGCCTCTTCTAGAAAAAAGGGTATTCTGGGATGGAGTGTAGCTCAGAGGTAGAGTGCTTGTCTCATGGAAGACGTCATGGATTTGCTCTTCAGCATTACCAATACATAGAGAAACAAACAGAAACAAATAAATGTATTTTTCCCATACTGGCAGATGCACGTACATGCTAAGAAAGTTAAGAACTGTTAACTAATATCATCAAACACCTTTCCAAATTCAAATTTCAATTGCCACCCAAATTCCTTTATCATTTCTAATGTTAAAACTAGGACTTCCCCAAAGCCCACTTATTAATATAATTACATTTGGCTATTTGCCGCTATAGCTTTCAGAATGCAGAGAAACCTTTTTTGTGTGTTTGACATAGACTTTTTTGGGGGGACAAGGCTAGTTGACATGTAGAATGTTCACATTCTAGTCTTGTCTGATCATTTCCCTGTGGTGACTGTAAACGCAGACAAACCACTGGAGTGAGAGTGCTTTGTATTGTAACATCTGGCTGTTCACTGGTGATGTTTAGCTTAAACGCTTGATTGAGTGGATGATTAGCAAATGTTTTTACTGGAGAGATTGTTTCTTCCATTTGAAAACAATATGTAATTTTCAGAGTGATGTCTTGTATCCCTGTGATTATCCCAGTGTCTTTCCATATTTCTACACTTTACTTCCATTTACGTGGGGAATTCATATCCCTTCTATCCTGCTATAGGTACACCCTGCAGTGGACACAGACTTTCTCCATCGAAATCACAGGCCTCGTGTAAAGGGAAAATGTCTCTGGTCCGAATGCTGAGAGTGGATATTTCCAAAGAAAATAGCAATTGCACATTAAATACATATTCCTACGTAGCCTGGGCTGGGTGCTGTGCTGAGGGTGGGGCCTAGGGCTTTGAGCATGCTCCATGAGTGCTCTACCACTGAGCTCTGTGCTCATTTGAGGAGACCAAACGAATCACAACTTTTGAGGAGTTTTCAGGACAGGTGTGAAGTAACACATACTTTTTTTTTTTCTTTTTCAGAAAAGGTGCTGACAGGATTGGTTTTGTTTTTCATTCTTTATTTGTTTGTTTGTTTTTTGAAGTAATTGTAAATTGATGACCGCCTTAGGGTGCATTCTTAAGGAAACCCGAGATAATTTTGCTTTACATGAAATGAATTTTAGTAATCAAAAGAAGATTTTTTTGGGGGGGGAGGGGCATGGAGGGGGGCAGACAGAGGCTCACAGTGTAGTCCAGGCTGGCCAGGATTCATTATGTAGTCCAGGCTGGCTTTAAATCTGCAGTCCCTCTGCCTCAGCCCCTTAAGTGCTAGGATTACAGGCGCATACTGACACATCTGGTCCAAAACCCTTAGAAATAGGCTTTATAGGCTTCTTCTGTAAAAATTAAGACCAGAAGACTTCTGTTTTCCCAGAATGCAAGCCATGTTAACTGGTCAGAAGGTGGGATTCCTTTTCTAGTGAGTAACAATGGTAAAACACCATGTGTAATTTCCTCACAATGGCTCTTCTGTATCACCCATCTCCCTTTTCTCCTTTCTGGCCTTCTTAGTCAGTCTTTCCACCAAACGGCAACAACAAACCCAATGCCAGGTAGCCTGTTAGGAGTTGTGGGCAGGAACAATTATCTGAAGTAACATTAAAACTATCCAAGGGGGATATAACTGTCTATCTTCATCCTGGCAGACTTTGTGTTAGCATTCTGGTAGTTTTAAGTGCAGCAGCAGAAGTGAGGACATATCTTCGATAATAGGGCTTCTCTCCGTTAACCTCCCTGACTCTGCTGTAAGGAGAGAGCCTTGGTGTTGGCTTTGAGTAAAGAGAAAGCTTTGTCAGCATTAGTAATAAGTTCGGTGGCAATTAGACCATGATTTGGAAGTATATCTCAGAGAGGGGGATATGTGTGTGTGTGATTAAAAAAATAATTACCAACCACAGGGAAGGGAGTAAAAGCAGATGACCAATGGATATAAGAAAGGACGAATTTCTAGAACAAAGAGTCACTGGTGGGGCTAACAAGGTGGCTCAGTGGTTAAAGGCACTTGCTGTTAAGTCTGATGTCCTGGGTTTGAGCCCTGGGATGCATGTTGTAGAAGGAGAAGTTGCTCCTGCAAATTCTCACCTGACTTCCACACACACGTTATGTCACATGCATAAAAGAAACGAAGTGCAGTAAAGCCCCTTTAAAAGCCACTGGTCCACTTGGATGGCATTCACGACAAATGGTGATCGGGATGGCCTGGCCGACTGTCACAGACACCAGCTTCGCTGTATCCCTGGTCCTGCCCCGACTCACACCTCAGGAAGGAATGCAGTTGGTCAGAACGAAAGACAGAATAGGAGGCAGTGGACCATATTCTCTCCTGCTGACTGCTCTGGGACACTTTCACAAACCCTTCACTTCTTCCAGCTTCTCTTTTCAATGGAGATTATGACAGTTTCCCGCCTGTAGTATTTTGCAGATTAAGTGGGATTTCATGTGTGTAAGTGTTCTGTGAATAGTATGGGAGGCACTTCATTGTCAAATCAGAATCCAAGCTCATCCTAGACCATGGGCAGGAGGGGAGGGAGTGATGGTTTACTAATGTGTCTTCTATTTTTTCATAATCTGAAGAAGGAAAGAAATATTGTCCAAGAAGTCAAAGGATTGAATAGGAAATCACTCCCTCAAAACAGGACACAGGAAATGTCTTGCTCAGCATTTCAGTAATGCTGTTTCCTAATTACATTTTATGAGGACTCAAGGTCCTGCCATCAGAAGATTCTGCATGACTATCTTTCTTTAATGTACATCATCAAGTGCATTTACAGCTTGTGCAAGCACAATAAAGCTCTTTTAAGTGTGAGGGGTGTGTGGCCCGGCTTCCCCACTCTGCATCTTTGTTCCTATGGATACACTGGAGCAAATGGACGTTCCAATAGCGACAGAATTCAACAGACGTGCCCCTCTAACGACAGGCAGCTTGCCGCAACCTGGGAACCAGGAAGGAGCCGGGCGATAGTTTACTTCCTGGGTGTGTCGGCATTCCCAACAAGCATGAGGAGGCACATTAATGTCCCCGTCTGTCTTGAAGAGGGGCAGGAGAAGCCGTGGGTGGGGAAGGCAAGAAGGGGTGTATCAGAGTAGGAATGTACTTTCCCTGGAGACTTTTGAGTCGTTTTAAAATTCTGCTTTAAATTTGTGTGTCCGCTTTACAATGCGCTCATCGTTTTAAGCTGTCTAAAATTCTTCTGGAAGTAGGCTGTGTGTAAATCTTGAGTAAATGAAAAAAAAATCTCCACTGAAAATGAATGAGAGAGAGAATGAATAGTAGGGATTTTTAGGAAACAAATTCAGGCTCTTGGAGAAAAATCCGCTAGAACAGCATGGGGCACTCAGGGACAGGTGACAGGCAGGAGCCCCTTGGGAGGGTCCGAAAGAGCTCCCCACATACTTGGGACAGCCAACCTGTAATTAGATCATGTGTGTCTTCTGTATGTCTAGCAGGAGCTGGACTTCTTGTCTGCTGTGCTGGCATGTTGTGTGTTGTTGGCTTGGGCCTCTAAGGCAAGTTATCTGTCCAACGAGGCTGAGAAGTCAATGACTTCAGGGTCCAATTGAACAACACATGCGTCTGATCTTAGCGGGGAAGTCAGCAGGTTGGGTGCATGCTGATTTTTTTCAGCCCACCTGCTGGTGAAGAGAGCGGTCTCTTTAGATTCTCTGTTTCTGCTAGGCACTTGAAGTTGGTCTGTTTGAGCATGTAGGATCAACAGCCCAAAGATCCATGACTCGGTTGGGAAGTTTCGTTTAGAGCTTGGGGTTGGAGTCACCACAGTAAAACTCACCACTGTTTGGAGTCCTTTGATATCCAGAAGAACAGCTCTGTTTCTTCCCATGGTCCCAAAAGCAATATGTCAGTTTGACACATTTCCTGTGTTTTGGAGACTTCTCAGAATGACATAGTTGTGTGATAGCATGGCGACAGAAGGTTTATTTAGAGAAGCAACCTTGAACAAATGGTGTCCTTCTTTACATTTTTTAATTTTTGAGATTACATCCTTTGCTTCTGTAATTACATCCTTTCTCCTTTCCCTCCCCCCACCCAAACTCTCCCATGTTCCATCCCCTTGCTCTTTCAAATTCATGGCATTTTAAAATTGTTGTTACATATGTGTGTGTGTTCCTAAATACATAAATACAACCTGCTCAGTTCATGTAATGTTACTTGTATTTCAGAACTGAGCCAAGTAGCACTTCCTCTCTGCTCCTCACCAGAGGCTCTGTGCACAGTTGCATTTCCCTCTGTGGGTGGGATCCCTGGTGTGAGCAGCCAGGCAGGCTGTGCAGCTGCACGTGGTGAATACCAACACACCCACAACTCCTTTCGGCTTCGTTCCTGCCTTTTATTTGTTTTAAGTTTTTGGAGACAAGGTCTTCTGTGGCTAAGGCTGGTCTTGAACTCCTGATCCTTCTGCTGCACCTCCTAAGTGCTGGGTTACAGATATAATCTGTCTGTCTGGGTCGCTTCTTTCTTTCTTGATAATCTAGAAAAAATAACAATGCCCTGAGAGTGTGGAGCTGACACACTGAGGTCTGTATTACACGAGGTTTTGAGCAATGAGGGACAGAGAGTCTAGACCACTCATAAAGAAAGGGGAACATGTTGTCCCCATGCATACATTCTTGTCAGCACAATAGGATTGAAGCCAAGATGTGACTTAGGGTTCCTACTATTCAGTCCCATTTGTAAAAAAAAATGTAAAAAAAAAAAGTTATCCAATGGTCAAAGAAACCAAGCTCCTGAAAGATTAAAATAACAGTGTGGTGTTTCCTCAACACCATCCAACAACCCCACTTCTGGTACATATTTAAGACAAAAAAAATTGAAAGCAAGGTTTTGAAATACTTGCACATTCTTGTTTACAGCAGCTGTATTCACAGTAGTCTAGAGTTGGAAATCAGCTAGGGAGATGCTAAACAAAATGTGGTACCTACAGACAATGGAATAGCCTTCAACCATCAAAAAGGAGGGAATCCAGACACCTAGCACAACATAGACAGCTTCAAAGTCTTCATGATGAGTGAAATCAGCCAGTCACACAAAGCCCCAAACTGCTTGATTCCATTTGTACACTGTGTAAACAATAGTTACTTCCTAGAAACAAGAATCAGTGGTTGCCAGGGGCTAAGAAGAAAGGCAACTGAGGAATTAGTTGTTTAATGGCCAGAGAGTTTCAGTTTTGCAAGGTGAAACCATTCTGGAGATTGATTGCACAATGATGTTGAGTATACACTTGATACTAGTGATTGTGTGCTTAAAAGCACTTAAGACAACTAAACATGATCTAGGTATTACATCACAGTGGCTTTGCATCTGAACTCTGAACTGATGTTTGGATTATAAACCCTCATGTCTTTTCAAAAGTCATTAGTACCTTTTTTTTTTTTTTTTTTTTTTTTTTTAAAGACAGGGTTTCTCTGTGTAGTTTTGGTGCCTGTCCTAGATCTCACTCTGTAGACCAGGCTGGCCTCGAACTCACAGAGGTCTGTTTGCCTCTGCCTCCCGAGTGCTGGTATTAGAGATGTGTGCCACCGCTGCCCGGCCCATTAGTACTGTTTAAGTAGAAATTCTGAAAAGCCCCAGTCCTGGGATGGTGGACTCATCTCCCAGCCCATGCATCCTCCTTGTACATGTCGGTTAAAGCACGTCTCCATTTCAGCTCTGAGATTTTTTTTAAGTGTGTTAAAGTTTTGCATTCCTTCTGGGCATAATTTTAAGAAGAATGAGTAGGGTTTGTAAAAAGGAGGAAAAGTGGATTTTAGAGCAGATGTATTTTAGGGCAAGTATTCTGGGAGGAAACATGTGGCAACATGAGGGACCTAGGGTTGCTCCAAAGGGTCTTTCTGGGACGGTGGAGACTGGCGTCAGGAGGTGCTGCTGTGGCCCTTACTCCTGCAGCAGTTTGTGCCAGGAGCCTGTGTTTTCAGTTTCCCACTACCAGAAAAAAACCAGTCAGGGGATTCCACTGCTGCCCTGTCCTTCTGGAAAACCACAGGCCGTTTTGGAACTGCCAGGCATTGCCGGTTCTGAAGCTTTGATCCCACGGGAAACTACAGAGATTTTAGCTCATTCCAGACCAGTGGTTCTCAATCAGGGTGTGACTTCACCCACCTCCTGGGACATGTGTATAGGGGCATTTTCTCTTTTGGGGGGGCACTACGCAGCTCCCAAATAACGACATGGAAACTTCTTATTCTTTGTTACAAATGTCCAGCCTCAGCTTAGGCCTGTTTCTAGCCAGCTTTTCTACTTAAATTATCCTGTTTTTTAAAAATCTGTGTTTTGCCTTGAGACTTTCTACCTTTCTTCCCTTCTTTCTGTATGTCTTATTGTACTGCTTCTGTGGGTGGGTGGTTAGCTGGCTGGCTGGGTGGCTGGTGACTTAGTGGCTGGTCCCTGGTGTTCCTGTCTCCTTCTCCTTCTCCTTCTCCTTTTCCTTCTCCTTTTCCTTCTCCTCTCCTTCTTGAGCCTACATTTTTCCTCCTATTTATTCTTTCTTCCTGCCAGCCCTGCCTATCCTTTCTCCTGCCTAGCTATTGGCTGTTTAGCTCTTTATTAGACCAATCAGGTACCTTAGGCAGACAAGGTGAAACAAATGCAACACACCTTTACATAATGAAACATCCATCCTTACATCGTTAAACAAATGGAGCATAATCAAAAGTAATGCACCTTTACACAGTTAAAGTAATATTCTGGAGAATAAGCAAATGTAACACATCTTTGCCTAGTTAAAATAATATTCCACGACATGTGGAAATGTTGGGAGTCACTTTTGATTGTCACAACATGGAAGAGGCCCACTGGCATTTAGTGTTTAGGCCACAGATGATGCTAAATATTCTACAATCCCTAGAAGGGACTTACTTCAATGGATTAGCCAACAGAGAATTGTCAATAGCGAAGTTTTTTTTTTTTTTAACCTTTCAGGTTACCTATGATTTCCTGAGTTCCTAGGAACTCTGTGTCACAGTCATAAAAATCTCTAGGTCATAGGTTCAGAAAAGGATGAACTTGTTGAGTGGAAGAACAGGAAAGTGTGTAAACAGGAAGGTCTTCTAGCAAGGGAGAATGGAAGCAGAAATTATTTGCATTATTCACTACTGCATGTAGGTTCTATACTGTATTGTGCTAGTAAGAGACAGTGTGAAATAGTGGATTATTTTTAAAAATCTATCTATCTACCTATCCATCTATCCATCTATCTATCTATCTATCTATCTATCTATCTATCTATCTATCCATCTATTATCTATCTATCTATCTATTCATCTATCTATCTATCTATCTATCTATCTATCTATCTATCTATCTGTTTGGTTTTTTGAGACAGGATTTCTCTGTGTAATAGTCCTAGCTGTCCTGGAACTGACTTTGTAGACCAGGCTGGCCTTGAACTCACACAGATTTGCCTGCCTCTGTCTCCTAAGTGTTGAGATTAAAGGCGTGCGCCACTGCCTAGTTTAAAGATATATTTTATTATTATTTTATTTACTCTTTGAGAATTTCATATAACATATTTTATCACATTCTTTTTCATCTTCTGGCTCCTCCCAGATCTTCCTCTTCTCCCTCTCTACATAACTTCATGTTCTTTTTCTTTTTCTCAAAACAAAATAAAAAGGAAAGAAAAACTCAACTGAAAACTATGGAGATTGTTTTGGGTTGGCCAACTATTCCTGAGCATGGGTCCTGCCCTGGAGTGTGGTATAAGTACTCAGTGTCACTAAATTGAAAAAAAAACAAAACCCTGATTTTTTTTTTCCCCTTCCAGCAGCTACCATTGTTGAATAGTTTTTTTTTGTTTGTTTTTTGTTTTTTGTTTTTTTTTGTTTTTGGCTGGGAATGGGACTTAATGCCCATTTTCTTTCTCCATGCTGGGATTTTTGTCTGGCTGAAGTTTGTGCCGGTCTTGTCGAGTACTGTCATAGTCTGTGTGAGCTCATATGTGCATCTGTCATGTTGTTTCTGGATAATACTGTGTCATTAAAATCATCTACTACTTCTGGTTCTTATAACCTTTGTGCCCCCTTTTTCACACAGATCCCTGCGCATTGATGGGAGGGGTGTGAGAAAGACATCCCAGTTAGGGTTGAGCGCTACTAAGTCTCTCACTCTCTGTACGTTGTTCAGTTGTGGATCTCTGGGTTAATTACAGTCAACTGCAAGAAGCTTCTCTGCTGAGGGTTGAGTTGAAGCTTCTCTGCAGAAGTTCTATAGGTATAGTAAGTAATACGTCATCAGAAGCCATTCTATTGTGAGGCTCATTTAGCAGAATAATAGTACCAGGTTTTTCCTCTAGGAACCATGGAATACCTAGTCTTAGACTCTTGGCTTCATTGACAATACTAGGTTATGGGCTCCATCTCATGGAGTGACCATCAAATCTAAAAAAGAAAGTCACTGGTTGCTCCTCTAATGTTTGGGCCACTATTGTACTGGTGGGCATATCTTGCAGGCACGTAGTTACTATAGCTTGCAGGGTTCACAGCTTGATAAGTACTTTTTCCTCTGGTGGTGTTTGTACCACCTTTCAGCATTATGAATGCTAGCTATTAGGGGGTGAAACTGCCAGGTGAGCCCCAGCTGTCTCCATGTTCTATGCCACGAATATGTAGTGTCTTCATCAGTAGGGTCTTACTGTGAAGTTGTAGCATTGGGAATAGCATTGGGATAGCCTGTAGTGTTTGGGGGTGGTGGTCTATGGGAGGGACCCCTTTGGCCAATGATGCAAAAAGATGTAACTTATTCCTGGTACTAGGGGTTTTATTTGGTAACATATGATGTTAATTGAGGTATCACACCCTCCCCCATTATATAGTGACTCCATTTAAATTCATTTTATATATGTATGCATTTTTTAGGAAGCTTCCATAATAGTATATTTCCATATGGCTTTTAAAAAGGTCTTTAGCATTAGTTAGCCTTCTCCATATTCCCACCACTACCCTGTCCTCCCACCTCAGCCCTTTAATTCTGATGTTTCAGTTTCCCATTTATCACTTTATAACACTATATTCTACTTCCTCTTCCTTGGAAGATTCCCTGCTCCCCCTGGTCCCTTACTATTACTTAATTAACCTCTGTGGGTATTCTGGATGAGACACACATATCTAAAGCACAAAACCTTTAAAAAGTTAAAATATTTCTTCTTTTCTTCTTCTCCTTCTTCTTCTCCTTCTCCTTCTCCTTCTCCTTCTCCTTCTCCTTCTCCTTCTCCTTCTCCTTCTCCTTCTCCTTCTCCTTCTCCTTCTTCTTCTTCTTCTTCTTCTTCTTCTTCTTCTTCTTCTCTTTCTCCTTCTCCTTCTTATTATTATTATCTTGTTGTTATTATTTGAGGTATAGTCTCATTTTGTATCCCTGGCTGGCCTTGAATCTGATATGTAGACCAGGTTGGCCTCGAACAAGGACGTTGTGAACTACCTGATGTGAGTGCTGGAATTGAACTCAAGTCCTCTGCAAAAGCAGTATGAGCTCTTAACTGCTGAGCCATCTCTCCAGTCCCTATAGTGGATTATAGTTAGTGGATGCAAAAATATTGAGGTGTTCATCATTTCTATGGTGGCTTTAGACTTTCTGGACCATATTCCTGGAGTAGGGAATACTGTAATCTTGGTGTGTGTGTGTGTGTGTGTGTGTGTGTGTGTGTGTGTGTGTGTCTAATAAAGAAAGTGGGGAATCATTCTCCATCCCCAAGTCCTCTTTTAGAGATAGTGACTTCAATTAAAGAAACTATCCAGGCAAAATTATAAAGCAACTAATCAGCATTCTAGAGAGCTCACCCCCAAATAATTGGACTCTCAGAGGAGATTTAATGAGGGGTAAGAGACCCACTTTCTCTTAAAAATAACTGAATACTTAGTTTATTATAAAACAAAGCAAAAACAGCAACAACAACAAAAACCAAGCAAAATGAACGCCACCAAAAAATAACTTGGATGTAGTCTCAAATGGGGAAGCCGACCAAGGGCTGTTTTCAGAGCAAGCACTTTGGGAGTTTAAAACACGCCATCATTGTACATACGTCACCATTAAGTTTTGACCATAGAAGAGCTCTGGCCGACAGCTACCCAACCCATAGCCCATTTAATAGTCAAAGAAATCAAGATCAGCAATGTGTTCAAAGTCATCCAAATATATCAAACTCTGGACTGAAAGGCTTCTCGCAGAGCTGCAGAGGCTGTAACCACTGACTTCAGAGAGAGGAAACAGTTTAATAACTTCAGGTGATTCACTTTTCACACTTGCAAAAGAGGAAGCCAGAATAACGTCCTTTGATTCATATTGCCCCTTAGATGCGGTCTCAAGTCTGAAGGACTGACTCTGAGGCAGCCTGCGTTTCCTTGAGTCTTCTTAAGCCTGTCCCTTGAGGACTTTCTTCACCCTTGGTGACTTGAGCCGCACCATACACAGTTGCCAAGTGACAGCTGTCCTCTGGGAACCAGACATTCCTTTTGGTTCTTTTTCCAGCAGCTGTGTATCACCTGATGGCAAATTCAGACTATTTCCCCTCCTGGGAGTTGTGATTTCTTGTGAAACCGTCACCCAGCAAAAACACGACTTCTGTTACCAAATATAACTTAGAAAGGCAGGTGCACGTTATTCTTTCTGAAAAGTAAAGAGCACGCTCGTGTAGTTAATATTTACAGCAGGATGAAGTTAAATAATCTGCAAGTGATTGAAATAGAATTGTGCTGTCCCTGGCATTCTTGCATGTGAGAATTTTTAGCTATAGTGCATTGATGATGATAACAGCAGGTTTTGGTCTTATTAGGTATTTTCTAATGTTTTCAGACTTGAATTTTGGTGACAGTCAGAGATGTTTTAAGATGCCTCTGTTTGAGTAAGAAAAGGGGAGGAGTTTGAATGCACAAGATCGTGTGGAGTGAATCCCAGATCTTGAACGCGCTGGCTGTTAACCAACTTACAATCTATTTTGTGTAGCGACAGACCAACAGTCTCCGTGTGGAAAGTGTCTTTGTATTATTAGGCAAAAGATATTTGCCTAGAAATATGATTATACCTCATATGTTTAATTTCTTGTGCATTTGAATTGCATTTTAATGGCTTCCCTTATGATGGAGGACCACAGCAGGTGTTAGATAGATGTGAAACTTTCAGAGAGAAGTCTGAGAAGTTACCTATGGGAAAGACTGAAAAAAGGAAAAGGGAAAAAATCAGAAGAAAAAGAAGAATCTTAGAATAATGGTTCTGAAATTTGTTTTCTCTCTCTAGGTTTTTTTTTTTTTTTTCCATTTTGTGAAGCATTCAAAGAGAACTGATTTTGATTTCTTTAATTAGAACTGGTAAAGGGCCGTGGTAACTAAATGTAAGGTACGGTAGTGACAGGGCCGGGGCGGTAGCTCAGTAGGTAAAGTATCTTGCAAGCATGAGCACAATCTCAGAGCCTTGCTTAAAAAACAAAACAAGCTGGGCGGTGGTGGCGCATGCCTTTAATCCCAGCACTCGGGAGGCAGAGCCAGGCGGATCTCTGTGAGTTCGAGGCCAGCCTGGGCTACCAAGCGAGTCCCAGGAAAAGGCGCAAAGCTACACAGAGAAACTCTGTCTCGAAAAACCAAAAAAAAAAAAAAAAAAAAAACCAAAAAAACAAAACAAAACAAAACAAAACAAAAAGCAGCACCTGGTGATGAATGCGCGTAATCCCAACACCACTGAGGCAGAGACACAGAATCCCTGCTGCTTGTGGGCCAGCTACCTTAACTTAATTGGTGCATTCCAGGCCAATGAGAGACATGAGAAATAACACCTGAGGTGAGTCTCTGGCGTACTCGTGCATACACATGCACGTGAACACCCACGACGACACTTCCCTGAGTCACTGGCCTCAGGGTTCTCGGTGTGGGATGTTCTTTGCTGGTAGGCTTAGAGTGACAATTGCCAGACAGAGGCCCTCAGGACCCTCACAAGAATTCTGGTGGGACACACACACACATGTGCACACACACACACACACACACACACACACACACCTTGGAAATGGTTTATTCAGGACTTGACCTTCGTTGATCATTCAGTTCAGTAGCAAACAGTCAGCTATAGAGAGGTGACTGGCTTGTAATTTGACAGAAACTCAACTGTGTTCAGTGCCACAAGTGACCAAATCACGTAACCTTTTTGGGAGTTTGGTTTCCCTTTCTTCCAAGTGAGTTGTCTCGACGCCTTCTAATCTAATCTGTGGTTTTGTGGAGTCTGAGTCGGGCTTGGAACAGTGGGCAGTACTGTGTGCTGCTTCTAAAATTAACCCCGAGATGAGTTCCTGATCCCCGGGGAAATTTACAATCTAGTCTGATGATGTCTTTGGCACCGTAAACTGGATGAGTGAGATGATTGTCAGCTGTGTGGACTCCAGCAAGTCACGTGATACATTGGGTTTCGGTGTGGGCCTTTGTAAATGGGTAGAACTGAAGTTGAGGAAGAACTCCTCTCTTTCTCCCACACCTCCCGTGCTGTAGATCCCGGTGAAGCCGGCGTAAGGCAGTTGTCGCTTGTGATTGCTGCTGAACTTGGCTGCGGGGCTTTGAAGTAACCCCAGCTCTGTCCTGGCCAGGGGTTTAACTGGGGATGGATGCCACAGTCTCTCTGGCCCATTAATACATGGATGGTAGCCTGCCCTTGTACGTTCAGGTGTGTGAAGCATTTAAGACAAGGCTAGACTTGGCAAGCGAGTCAACAGGCAAAGAAAAGAAAACCAGAGCCAGCAAGATGGCTCCGCTGGTGAAGGTGCTTGGCGCCAAGCCTGATGGCCTGAGTTCCATCTCTGGGACCCAGGTAGTAGAGGAAGAGCAGGACTTTCTGCAAGTTGTCCTGTGATCTCCACACACATATCCGAATTTCCCTTACACAGACACGCACACACACACACACACACACACAGACACACACACACCACGCACGCACGTGCGCGCGCGTGCACACATATACACTTTACAAAGGACTGAACAAGAAACTTACTTCTGTTTGGGAGGACAGTGGTGTGAGCTTGCGTTGTAGCTGGCAGGGAACGACTGTGGTTTCTCTGAACGGGTTGCTTGCCTCACAGTGCGTGCATCAGTGTTGACTGCACTTGTTTGGGTTACTGTGTTCTGGACTGACCCCGGGCCAGAAGGGATCAGGCCTGTGGTTTCTGTCCCTCAGGGTGTTTTCTGCAGGGCAGCTGCCCTTCTGCAGGCATCCATCACACAACCCCCAGCGATGTCTGGAATCTGCTACCCCGCGTCTGGGTGATTGCTGATATCCTCTCTACAAAGACAAAGCTTTTGGGTTGTAAATAGCCTCCCAGTGAGAGATGCCCTTGCTATGGGCTTCTGATAATTACATGCGAGCTGTTGGCTATAATCAAGTTTAATTGCTAAGGAGCACAGGGAGGCGTCCCTAAAACCCAAACTTCACAGGCTCTCCTTATCCCTTTTCTATTTTATATACATTGGACTCTCTCTGATTGGGTCTCCAGTCAGCGTTTGTGGTTCCTGGGATGGGCCTTTGACCCCATGGGTCGTCCACTGGCTGATGCATTGACTCATGAGCTTTGTTGTCAGTGGTAAGGTGGGGCGGACAGTCCAAAGCAGCAGATTAGGGCCCTGGAGCCAGGCACGAGCCTTGTTTCACTGCCTTTACACAGGTACGTGTCTCTGTGTGTAAGCATGTGAGTGTCGGTGAGCATCAGCGTTGAGGGCACAAAGGCAAAAAACTAGAGGGGCAATGGCTCCAGAACACTTTCCGGGTTGCTTCAAGCCGTCTTTCTCCAGGGTGAATTTACAGCCGACTGATACTGTCAAAGCCTCTCCTGCCTCCTTCTCTGTCTATGTTACTGAGTTTACCACGTCTTGCTATTCCATTCAGAGTCTACATGGGCAAATCAAGAGAATTAAGGCCAGATTGCTTGATTTTCTGACTGAAGTCCCCTCCTAAGATAGAGCGAAAGTGTGGAGAATGCTGTCTGAGATGGGGCTCCCCAGTGGTCCAGGTGATCTGTGCTGGGATAACTCCTGGCCATCTGATTCCTAGTGATGGTTACACTTCCTTTTGTCTTGTCTCGTCCAGAACTCCACCAGCTCTGGCCTGTCCACATCTGACCACAGAGACACCTTTTGGCTGTCTCCGAGGCTGTCTTTGCAGGCTCCACTTCCTACCCCAGATTTTCCACCAATACACTCTGCACAAGCGCTTCTCACCGTCTGCTCATTGCCCAGGGCTTCAGTTCCTGCGCTCAGCTTGGTCCCTCTGGATTCTGGCAGACGGTTTCCTCAGCTCTAATTAGTGACCTTTCCAGGCTGCTGACTTTAGTCTCTATTATTACCATTGCCTACAGCTTGGCCAGCACCACTGGTGCGGCCTCTTCAAGTTCTTTGAACCTCTCTGGGTCTCTGGCTCTGGCACGCCCTTGCCTGGTATGTAGTTTAGATAGGAAAAGCGCACACACAGGTATGGGCAGCTGTGATCTTCAGTTTGGGTTGTCTTGTGCCAGTGGCTGGTGAACTCGCTGGATCAGGCAGAGCAGGTGTAAATGAGGTTTGTGATCCAAGGCCTGAGCTCCCTCTGAGTAAGTACCCACACTGTCCTGCACTGGCCTTGTCCTGTCAACTTATGGATGTTGTTTCTTTTCTTCTGGAGGCAGGGAAGAAGAGTCAGGCTCACTCATTCTGCTGCAAAGACAAAACCCAAATCCAGATGCAAGACTGCACTGCATTCCCCCTGACCCAGCCTGGTCAGTGGCTGTATCTCAGTACATGGAAGATAACATAATAATAATAATTAACTTGGCATTATACTGGTAATGGTAATTACACTGTCATCTTGTAAGTGGCCCTAGGGACTCAGGGCTTTTAAATATTCTGCCCAGGCTGGTTTTAAATGACTCAGGTGAGTCTACGTCTTTTTCACATTTTGTTTGGCAAATTTGTCTACATTTGGCTTAGATTGCTTGTCTTTCCTCATGTTTTAAATTTCACATGTAAGTTCTGGGCATGATGGTCCATTCCTTTACTTCTAGCCCTCAGAAAACTGAGACAGGACCATGAATTCAAGGCCAGCCCAGGGTACATAACAAGGCACTATCTCAGAAAACCAAAAACAAGCAAAAATTTCTATACCAAACAACATTGTCATATTTACTTTGGTGGCACATGTTTTAGGTTAAAGGAAGAGATTCAAATATTCCTTTTCTCTTTAGTATTGATATACTTACACTTTTAAATGATGAATTGTCAATTCACCTGAATTTTTAAAAATACAAGATGATTATGGCACATTTTCTTCAAACATTTGATTTTAGAGTATACTGGCTCATTTTCGGGCTTAAAGCTATATTTGCCTGGTTTTGAGAAAAACCACACGGTGGATGGGAGTGATGGTGCACACCTGTAAGCCTTTAATTCCAGCACTCGGGAGGCAGAGGCAGAGGCAGAGGCAGAGGCAGAGGCAGAGGCAGAGGCAGAGGCAGAGGCAGAGGGATCTCTGTAAGTTCCAGGCCAGCCTGGTCTACAGAGAAAGTTCCAGGACAGCTGGAAACCCTGTCTCCAAAACCAAAAACCAAACATAGAGAGAAAAACCGATAGACGAAAAAATAGAAACTTAAAATATATAATATTTTCAGATAGAAAAGTGAACTTCTTATAAATTAAATAATAACTTAAACATAAATAACTATATGGACTATGAATTAGGTTCCTTGTTTTGGTGTAGATTCCTTTAGCTAAGGCAACTCACACTCATACTTTCTGTATGACTTCCAGGAATGTCTCCAATGTGTATGTTCAATCTTGGGGTTTATTTCTTACCAATCACAAAATCTGGCCAACAAATGACCCTTTCATGTTTGAGTTTCCTCCTTTTCTTCATCTTCTGGGATATTAATTTGAGGGCTATTAATCCTCTAATCAAAGCCACAGAGCAATCTTACAGCTGAATCTATGGGCTCCCGCGGGGATCTCCAGTGCCTCCTCGGACATTATTGGTTGATTATACCCTTTGCTTTAATTCACTCCTACTGATTTAGAGTCTTGAGTGCTCTAATGTGAGTTAATCTGAAGTAATGTTTCGGAGTGTGCCCTAGGAGGCCACTGCCAACGGCGCTCTCAGGTGACTGTGTCTGCTAATGTTGCTACTAAATAAAAAAAACCATTTCCCCCTAGATGTTTTATTGCAGACTTTATCACCCCATTTGCTATGATCTTTTGTCTCTAATGCGCTGTCCTTTTGTTGGGAATTTTCATTAGATATATACTCTTTAGCATCGATATCATTTAAAAGTTCCCTCGTTTCTTTAAAACGCATTAATTTGCAGTGTGCTAAGAGGCTTAGCAATGGCTTTCTCCTGTGCTTTCCTACAACTTGTACTTGCTGTTGGGACTCGATAGGATTGCTCCACATGCAGAGCAGTCATGTCAAAGGCATGTTTCAGAACATGTCAAACAGTTCACAGGGTATCACTGCTCCTTAATGAATGCATTTCCAGTCTTATTATGGGTAAAATAAGAAATAAAATATTTTTTGAGACAGGGTCTTGCCTGCTTTAGGAAGCAGGCAGGCAGGCTGGCTTGATGTCTCAGTTACTTTTCTGTCGCTGTGAGAAGATACCATGACGAAGGCAATGGATAGAATGAAGAGTGTGATGGAGCTCAGGGCTCCAGATGGTGAGTCCATTTCACAGCCGGGCAGGAGCACGGCAGCAGGTGTGGTTGGTACTGGTGTAACAACTGAGTGCCCACATCCTTATCTGGAAGTAGGACACATACACACACACACACACAGAGCACTAATTAGGAAGACAGTGGGCTTTTA
The DNA here is from genome assembly GCF_949786415.1 of Peromyscus eremicus. Taxonomy (NCBI): domain Eukaryota; kingdom Metazoa; phylum Chordata; class Mammalia; order Rodentia; family Cricetidae; genus Peromyscus; species Peromyscus eremicus. The sequence continues at coordinate 63,610 of NW_026735742.1, read as the reverse complement.
AAATCCCGAAGTCCACCCCCAGTGACACACCTCCTCCAACAAGGCCACACTTCCTAATTCTTCCCAAACAGCTCCAACATTCAGGCTGACCTCAAATTCTCTATGTAGCCAAGTATGACCTTGAATTTCTGATTCTCCTGCCTCTGCCACTGAGTGCCGGGATTAGAAATATGGACTAACATACCCAATTTATGTGGTGCTGATATCCAATCTGGTCATATGTTAGGCAAGCACATGACCAGTTGAGCAACATCACCAACCGTAGGACGATTCTTTTTTTTTTTTTTAAGCATAATTCTTTATTGATACTTTGGAAATTTCACACCATGCACCCCAATCCTGCTCACTTCCCAGCCCCTCCACATCTGCCCCTCACCCCTGCAGTATGCCCCCCCAATTAATTAAAAACAAAAGAAAACCAATAAACCCACCTTGCTCCTCCATCTCTCCAACACCTCTTCATTCACCCGAGTGGCATCGGGAGCTGTGGTGTGTCATGTACCCTTTTGTCCAATCAGCTCCACCCGAAAAATGTTCATTTCAGTGAGTTGTTGGTCTGGCTCAAGGCCTCTGGTTTCTGGCACACCACCATCACTGGGCCCTCATCAAAAGTCCTCTTGGATATCCTGTTGTCGCCTTGAGTCATGGAGATCCTGAGGCTATCGTTCTGCACGGCCAGTCCCTTCAAGCACTCCAGCAGGTCAAAGATGGGGCAGCTGTTAGGGTGGGTCAACCCAAGGCCCAGGATGTGGGTCTGGGTGGTAGTTGAACTGCTCAGTTCAGGCCAGTGGGATCACCTCCTCAGATGAGAAGCAGAGCCAGCTCTCCCTCTCCCACGACTGTGGTGAGGGTTAGGGCCTTCTCTCCCACGACTGTGGTGTGGGATGGGGCCATCTCTCCCAAGTGCTGGGTCAGCTCTCCCATGGGGGCATGCCAGCTCTCTTGCTACGGTGACCAGTGAGGGGCAGGGCCAGCTACCCTGGAGCCAGTGAGGGACAGGGCTGGCTCAGGATGGTCCTTGGATTTCAACACGCATGGTTCTCATGACCCCCAGCGGTAACACGAGCCATGGATATCAGCCCAGACCCTGGCTGCTGGAGGGCCACAGACTGTGGGGCGTTTACCCACCAACCCCACAGTTCCCCAGAGTTTTCTTGAGTTCGAGCAGCAGGAATTATTAGATAGAAAAATTTAGATTGTGGAGATAAACAGATAGAAAATAAAGGTTGTCCGTGAGAGGGCCTGGAACCTATTCCAAGGAGACCTGACTGTCCCTGCCTCAGGGTATTTATAGAGACACCAAGGGGTGGAGCAAAAGACCTCCTTCCCCAGCACAGCCAAGTGCAGACCATCTCAGACACCTGCATTCAGGCCCGTGGTTCTAATCATCCTCTCTATGCAGACCTGCTGGGTAAAGCCATGAGGAACCTGAAAACAGGTTCCTACAATGGACCCAGACATGGCCCATGGCAGCAGCCTGGGCCTGGTCCCATGTGTCTGCACAGGCCACACAGATTGGCATGACCCTCATGGTAGCAAGGGCCTCGAACACCAACATGGTTACAGGTGTGGCCCAGACGCCTGGCATCAGCATTGCCTTCAGTGGTACCAGGAATCACAGAATCAACACAGACCTTGGCTGCTGTAGGGCCATGAACCCAGACATGGCTCTCGGCAGCATCCCTGACCTAGATGACACCAAGGCCCCAGTAGCAGTATGGCCCTTGGACACTAATGTGGCCACAGGATGCAGCCTAGACCCTAGGCATCTGTGTAGCCTTTGGTGGCATCATGGGCCATGGAACATCACAGACCCTGATTGTGACAGGACCAGGAACCCAGACATGGTCCCATGCAGCAGCCTGGGCTTGGATGTCACCGTGGTCCCAGGCAGTGCAGCCCATCCAGATCAGCACAGCCCCCACAGCAGAGTGGCCCTTGGATACCTACATGGCCCCAGGTGGCAGCCCAGACCCTTGGCATCAGCATGGCCTTTGATGGTATCAGGAGCCATGGGCATCAACTCAGACCCACCCTGGCTGCTGTAGGGCCACAGATCCAGACATGGCACCTTGACTCAGTTTAGGCTCAGATGTCACCATGGTGCCGGGTGACAGCACAGGCCACCCAGATTAGCATAGCTTCAGTGGAAGCATGGCTCTCGTAGACTAACATGGACTCAGGTGTTTGACCAGACCCTGGTCATCCTCATGGCCTTCAGTGGTTACTGAAGCCTTGGACATCAACACAGACCCTGGCGCCCAATATTAAGGCCACTCCACGTAGTTAAAAGGGAGGTTTATTTTGTGGGGTAACTTACAAGTAAAGGGATAGGTTACAGGGTCTGGGAAAGGTGAAGTGCAGTCTAGCGGTGTTCTCTAGAGAACTCTGCTCGGTCTACCTCCAGTGTCCAGGATCCAGGAACCAAGAGAGCTGGCCCATCCGAATCTCGGGTCTTCAGGGGTCCTCTCTCGGCCCCGCCTTGTAGGCGTGACAGTTACTGAAGCCTCAATGGGGGTAGTACTTCCAGGCCAAAGCTGGAATGGCTACTCACTACAGGCCCTGGCTGTTGAAGACCTAGATATGGCTGTAGGTAGCAGGCAAGGCCCAGATGTCACCCTGGTTCCCAGTGGCAAGCAGGCCACCAACATCAGCTCATTCCTCACAGCCCTTACTTCTTCAGAACTGCCTCTTACCATGGACCATTCTGCCTCTCTTTCTCTCTGATTTCACCACTATATACTTGTTCATCATATTGACACACAACGGCCCAGCACCTTGTGGTGCCTGGTAGGCATGTAAGTGTTTCAGGCAGGCTGGACCATAAGGTCCCAGGCTGTCCCATGGGTGTCTTTCACTTACCTGAGCTGCATGGTATCAGGGGCCTGTGGATGCTTCAGGCAACCTGGACCATGAGGACCCATAGAAGGATTCTTAAATGTGTGTGAACATCATAATTGCTTGAGAAATATCCTTAAAAAATGTAGACTTTTGCCCCTTGTCCCTGCCGAACTCTAATTTAGTAGGGATACACTCCCACTGAAAATATAATGTGTCCTTTATGAGAGCTTCCCAGACGGTGAAAACCACCACCCTACAAGACAAAGTCAGAAAAAACTCTCTTCAAAGGAATGCATATGGCTTTGTCTCTAAGTCTGCGTTCACCTGTCACAGAGGTTCACATGGCAGCTTCCAAGACTGCCTGACGCTCACGTGACGAGGAGCCCTGGGCCTCCCACTACTGCTACGGACCAGGCTTTAACTCCCTGGCAACTGCTGCATGATGGGAAGCCGCTGTGCACTATTTGAATGACGGGAGGGCACTTTAGTTCTGGTGCAGGCCTTGGGAGTTTTTGGCTTTTAACGCTGCTACAGTGATCATTGTGAGCTGGTCTGGGAATCAAAGGACACCATTAAAGCTCTCTCTGTCTCTCTGTCTGTCTGTCTCTGTCTCTGTGTGTGTGTGTGTGTGGGGGGCATGTGCTCATTTGTGGGTGTGTGGAATCCAGAGGAGGATGCCGGGCACCCTGTTCTACCAGTCCCTGCCATATTTCCTTGAGGCGGTGTCTCTCATGGAACCTACAGCTGGGTTGGCGGCCAGCACATCCCACTGGCCCCCCGTCTCTGCCCTCCACCACGTTGGGGTTACAGGTGCAGAAGTGGTCATGCCTGGTTTTTAAACAGGAGCTGGGGATTTGAACTCGGATCCCCATGCTTGCACAGTGCACTCTGACTCATCTCCCCAGCCCCCACTGCAGAGCTTGGTGTCTACGGGCCCGTCTTTCTAGTTTTAATTTATTTTGCAAATATTTAGTAAAACCGAGTGGTTTAAGGTATGATAACAGCAAAAGCTTTTCCCTTGGGACCTCGGGGTTTAGGAAAGCCCCAGTGTGAGCACCCTGGGGACAGGGAACCAGGAGCGCTTCGTCTTGTCCCTTCCTCCTGGGGCTTCTAGGAAGCTGGAAGCAGTACACTGGTAAATAGAGACCAGCTCCTGGGACTTTCCCATGAGAGGTTTTTTTTTTTTCTTTTTCGTTTCCTTTGTGTGTGTGTGTGTGTGTGTGTGTGTGTGTGTGTGCTTCTGTGTGTATTTCAGCAAACCTCTCTTGTTTCAATCTGTATTTAAAAAAAAAATTGGTTGCTAGCAGTCTAGTGGTGGGAAGGTGTGGCTAGACACCGGTCATCTTCTGAAACTCAACTTGTGCTTTAGGGGACAATGGTCTGCGTAGGCGTTGTGGTCCCATTTTTTCCATGTGAGACGGGGAACGCACTGATGCGCTAACAAGGACTGTGGAGGCACCTCTCCCGCGGCAATGTGAAAGCCCAGTCATCATCAGACTTAGGATCCTCGAGAGGATTCTGAGCAGTGGTTCTCAGGACTCTCCGGCACTCACAGGCACCTCCTCCTATTTGGGTGGTGCTGGAGCTGGAAGTGAGGGACCTCCGTATGACGGGCAAGCGCTCTTCCACCGAGCTACACAACAAACCCCTCAAGTCACCTTTTACGCCAAAGGCTGCCTCTAAGGGTGACCAAAGCTTGAGTGACAGCTATCACTCCCTGGTGAGAAGCAGTCAAGGCCTGCCTTTTGACATAATATATTTATTTCTCTCTATGTGTTTGTGTGCGTACATGTGGAGGTCAAAGGTCAACTTCAGGTGTCATTCTCAGGAGCTGTCTACTTTGGTTTTTGAGATAGGGTTTCTCACTGAGTCTATGGACTTGCCAAATGAGGCTGGCTGGCCAATGAGTCCCAGAGACCAACATGCCCTCAACTTCCAATGCTGGGATTATAGTCATGTGCCACCACAGCTGTTTATTTTAATTGTTTATTTTTTGGTTTTTCAAGACAAAGTTTCTCTGTGTAGTTTTGGTGCCTGTCCTGGATCTTGCTCTGTAGCCCAGGCTGGCCTCAAACTCACAGAGATCCGCCTGGCTTATTATTATCATTTTATGTGGGTGCTGGGGATCAATCAGATCCTTGCACTCATGTGGTAAGCACTTGGCCAACTGAGCTGCGTTCCCAGCCCGCTGGCTATATTTAGTCTACGCAGCTCCAGGCGACTAAGGACTTAGCACCTGTAACGCGGGTCTGGAAGTGTGGTCTCCCGTAGTGGGTGTGTGTTTGAGTGTGGCGAGGACCTTAGGCTGAGGGCTCTGGCAGGGGCTCACTCTCCAGCTGGGGGTAATGTTTCACTTGTACTGTACCTTGGCCACCTTGCTCCTCCTTGAGGTTGAGAGCAGCCTCTTGCCTAGAGTGCCAATAACCATGAAATAAGTAACTTTCTTTTTCTGGTTTTTCTTTTCCTTTTTTTACACTGAACTGCCTGTTCCTTGAGAAAGTCATTTATAGACACAAAGAGAGAACATCAGGGGACACATTCATAAATTACAAGCAAGTCCACTACTTGTTGATTTTTACGGTATGGGTCATAGAGCCTAACGAAAATGCCTTGCTTCTTGGCCTGGTTGTATTGTGTACTTTCTTGGGAATGCTATTATCTAAACTCAGAGATCCAGAGTACCACAAAAGGCACATGGAAACCTGGGCAATGTTAACACCCATCTGGTATGTGACCTGCTTCCACAAGGAAGATGCTAGTGTGTCTTCTGACCACCACCCCCCTCCTTCCCATCTCCCACCTTCCAATATTCCTTCATGGCAAGGTTCCCCTCACACTGCTCCCTCACGATTCTTCCTCTTCAGCTAAGTGTGAGAACACAGCCTGCAATCCCAGCACTTGGGGAGCTGAGACAGGAGGATCAAGATCATGAGGAAGCCTGAGCTGAATAGTGGGACCTCATCATGTGTGTGCGTGTGTGTGTGTGTGTGTGTGTGTGTGTGTGTGTGTGTGTGTATGTATGTGTGTGTGTATACCTCCTACACACACACACACACAGAGAGATTGACGTATTACCCCATCTTAGCTGATTTCTTGTCACTTGTCACTTGATAAGAAGTCACTTAAGAAAGAAGCGTTGCTTTTGAAAAGATGATGGCAGCCATCAACACCCACCTTGGAGCCCCGAGGAGTCTGAGAGACCCATGGAGGCCCTGAAGGGAAACATCACAGCAGAAAAAGGGTCTGCAGAGCCCACAGTAGCTCTGGAACAACTAAGAAGAGAAAAAAAAAGGCAAGCCTTATGGGAAGATGCTTTTGAGAAATGGACTCACAGAACTGGGAGGAAAGACAGAAGAGAAGGGCACACATGGAGAATGACCAATCTGTGCCCTTGGTCACCGCGACTCAGTCAGCAGGCTGCAAGCACAAAGGTCATGCCCGATGAGCCTGGGGCTGCCAGCACCAACAACAGAGAGATGAGATGTATGGAGGCCTGGGGCTCCCTCAGAAACCTGTCATTACTGAATAGGGCTGGCCCCGGGCCCTAGGCCAGCTGGCCCCCAACATGGAGCTGCCGAGGCTGTAGTCTGCGCTGTTTGCCCTGCTGGGAGCAGGAGATCTTGGGGGAGTGGTGCTGCCCGCAGCCTATGAGTTCAACATTTGTGCCTTGCCTGGTGAACCCCAGGGTGGCTGGCACTGGGGACAGGGTGGTGTGCAGCAGCCTGGAGCTCCGTCAGAAATGTGTCATGACTGAATAGGGCCAGTCATAGCCCACCGGCTGGCTGGCCCCCAACATGGAGCAGCTTCAGCTGCAGCCCATATTGCTTGCCCACCTGCAGTCTACAAGCACACAGATGGAGCCTGGGAGCCTTGGGGAGGCAGTTACTGAGGGTGAGGAGGTATGCAGGAGCCAGGAGCTCACACAGAACCTCTCCCTGATGCCCTGCCTAGTCTTTATATCACTTTGACTCTGGCCAACAGCAGAATACCCAAGTTGAGACTTGGCAATGGTCCAGTATTTATGGTGCTTCAGAAAACAGAAACCTTGAACCAGACCAATGACTCACTGCAATGAATATTCACATGTAAAGCTGTTTAGGCAAAAACATATACTGTGTGACACACTGCAGTTTCCGATGCCACTACAACAAAGGAACATGTGATGGAGAAGTGGAGAAGATGGAGGAACGGAGTGGTTGAGTGCGCGGTGGAGAGAGGCGGAACTCGTACTCAATAGTGGAGACCATGTGGATGTCCATGGTCCATGCCTTTGCCAGAAACCACGTGGAAGTCCATGATCTTTGCCCCACTGACTGTAAAGGGGAAGAGAGCTACTTTTGCCATGGTATCGATAACTGCAGACTCACAGTTGAGAAAGAGGGGCATAGGAGACTCTGTGAATACCCCTCCCCCAAAAGTAACAGTCTAGACAGAAAGGCATCAAAGAGAACTCTTCAAAACTGTGATAAGGATGCTGAAGTGTAGTTCTCCACAGATGATGGCTTCTGTCAGGGGTGGGTGGAGAAGGACTCAGTTTTCTTTAGGGGGCTGGCTGCCTGGAGTTTGACCGTGCTCCAGTGAGTAGATAGGCAATGCAAATTGAACTTTGCCCCCTCTTTTTCTTCTTTTTTGGTGGGCTCAGGAGGTCCCAAGGTTGGAGAGGCAGACCTAGAAGGACGGGGAGGTGGGTGTGATCAGTGTGTATTATGTGAAACTCCTGAATAATCAATACAAATATTTTGTAAAATAAAAAAGAAGAAAGGGGCTGGGTGGTGGTGGCACATGCCTTTAATCCTAGCACTTGGAAGGCAGAGCCAGGTAGATCTCTGTGAGTTCAAGGCCAGCCTGGTCTACAGAGAGAGATCCAGGACAGGCACCAAAACTACACAGAGAAACCCTGTCTAAAAAAACCGAAGAAGAAGAAGAAGAAGAAGAAGAAGAAGAAGAAGAAGAAGAAGAAGAAGAAGAAGAAGAAGAAGAAGAAGAAGTTTATTTTGCCTCACAGTTTGAGGGTGGACTCTGTCCTGGTGGAGAAGGCACGACAACAGGACTGTGAGGTGCCTGGTCACCTGGTGTCCATAATCAGGGAGCAGAAAGAGACGGATGCTGGTCCTCAGCTCACTTTCTCCTTCTTTAGTTCAGGACCTCAGCCACAGGATGGTGCCAGCCACATTCACGATGAGTCTTCCCCTGTCTGGTAATCCTTTTTAGACACTCTCACAAAGTCCCAGAGGTTTGTTTCATGTTTTGGAAAAGCTGGAGGGAGAAGATGAAGAAGGGTCTAAGTCTCACTACCCTTTCTTTGAAATTAGAGACTGCCTGAGGAGAAAAGGTGCAGAGGGTGGAGGACCATGCTGTGTAGAGGGTGGAGGACCATGAAGTGCAGAGGGTGGAGGACCATGAAGTGCAGAGGGTGGAGGATCATGCAGTGCAGAGGGTGGAGGATCATGCAGTGCAGAGGGTGGAGGACCATGCCGTGCAGAGGGTGGAGGGCCATGCAGTGCAGAGGATGGAGGACCATGCCGTGCAGAGGGTGGAGGACCATGCAGTGTAGGGGTTGGAAGATCATGCAGTGCAGGGGGTGGAGGACCATGCAGTGCAGGGAGTGGAGGACCATGCTGTGCAGAGGGTGGAGGACCATGCAGTGTAGAGGGTGGAGGACCATGCAGTATAGAGGGTGGAGGACCATGCAGTGTAGAGGGTGGAGGACCATGCAGTGTAGAGGTTGGAGGACCATGCAGTGCAGAGGGTGGAGGACCATGCTGTGCAGAGGGTGGGGGACCATGCAGTGCAGAGGGTGGAGGACCATGCAGTGCAGGGGGTGGAGGACCATGCAGTGCAGGGGGTGGAGGACTATGCCGTGCAGGGGGTGGGGGATCATGCAGTGCAGAGGGTGGGGGACCATGCAGTGCAGAGGGTGGAGGACCATGCAGTGCAGAGGGTGGAGGACCATGCAGTGTAGAGGGTGGGGGACTGTGCAGAGGGTGGGGGACCATGCAGTGCAGAGGGTGAAGGACCATGCAGTGCAGAGGGTGGAGGACTGTGCCATGCAGAGGGTGGAGGACTGTGCCATGCAGAGGGTGGAGGATTGTGCCATGCAGAGGGTGGGGGACCATGCAGTGCAGGGCTGCTCCGTGGCTGGTGGCTAGGCCCGCTGCTGGAGGCTGTGGAACCTCCAAGAGGGAAGGAGCCTTGTAGCCCAGGATGGCAGTTGTTGCTCCTGAGGTCCACCTAGATTGAGGAGTGGGACCAGGCCAGAAAAGGAGAGGGTCATGTGATGGGAAGGGGGAGAAGGGCCGAGAAGCAGGACTTATTGGGCATGTTTGGCCCTGTACTCCTGTCAGGATGTAGAATGCCCTAGAAGGCATTTTGATTCGTACACAATATTCATGACATTTATTTGGTGTCGTCCATTAAAAAATAAATAAATAAAAGATTGACCCATTGCC